>NW_020202344.1:28722-37054 GCF_001531365.2 Cynara cardunculus var. scolymus
TATTTATAAAGTAAAACCTTTGAAGCTCAAAACTGTTCTTGAATGTTCTTATTTTATTTTTGAGTCTTCATAACTTTCTTCGTAAAATCACTATAATTTGGTTACTCATAACTAGATTATTAGTGTTATTGAGAGATCTGGGATCAACAGGGTACCACTTTCAAAGTGAATGGACAAAGAATAAAACCTTTCTTTGATTCAATGGTTGTCACCCAACCTATTGAGGTTATCTTTCTAAAATAATAAGTCTTTGTAAATATTTAGTATTTATATACATATATATATATATATATATATTTATAAGCTATTATTTCTATTTTATTTTGCATTTTCAATTTTTATTTTTAGACTAAGCTTTTAATTTTATTTTTCCATCTACAATAAGTATCTATTTATTTCATAATATATAATATATTAGGATTATAGTAATTTTAATATTTGGGTTTTGTTTTAAATAATCTTTGGGGTGGAAATGAATTAAAAGAAAAGGGGGCCCAAATTTCTGGCAGGCCAAAAGAAAACTGATGGCCCTTTTGTTTCTGTTTCTTAATAGGCCGCAAATATGAAGCCCAAAAGAGAAGGTCACGAGATTAAGGCCCAAATTACAAAGTCTGTGAAGGAAAGGCCCATCATCGATGTACGCTTGGTACGGCTTCTCAAGACTCCCGCGCAACCGTACCAAGCCAAGTCTGGTAAACCATCCCTTCATCTCCAACCTCTCAACTCAGGCGAAGACCTCCATTTATGTACTCTCTAAATCAGACCAAGAACAGTCAGCAATAGCTCATCAAACATTCATTTTCAAAAAGAACAAGACTTCATCGAACTGGCAGTGTAAGGAAGGTACTATCTCTGACTTACCACTCGATAACTATCATTGATCAGAGAAAGTTTTGAAATTTTCGAAGCAAAATTTTGGAGAAGAAGTTTAAGCAAGCATATAAACCTCTTATCACTATTCATACGCCATTCAGGTTTGTCTCAAGCCACTGTTCACAGTCACTAATTTTTCTTTGCTACCAAAACTATCATTCCCCTGTTTTATTTGTATGGCCATTATTAAAAATCGAGCAAGAAGAAGGGAAGGGGAATCAGACTCTATGCCTCCTGTAACCAATCATGATCACTCCACTGAGAGTGAAGAAGAGCCCATTGATGCCATTCCCTTGAGACAAGTCCCTTTTGCTAAAACCAGGCCTCAACCATTCACTCAACCCCAAACTCAGGCTACTGTGACTGTGAAGTCTGAGCCACAACCTTTTCCACAATACCAATTTGGCCCAAGAATGACCAGAAGGAGGGCAAAGGGTTTGATCAATTTCAAGCCAATAAAGCAAAAGAAGGGTACTGTGATTGAAGTATCTGATGATAGTGATTCACCATTCACAAGGCATGGTGTTCAGAGCAGCTCAAGCAGACCAACACAAGAGGACTCAACCTTTTTGAATATGATGGCAGATGTAGCAACTCAGATGAGCACTCAGAGCATACCTTCAAGCACAACAGAGAGGCTCCAAACAGGTTTAAAAGTTTCTAGACCTTTAACTATGGATTTATTGTCTAGCTTTCTTGTTTATCCTCAAGCTAGTGTGGGATTTATGTTAAGAAAATCTGTTGATGAGGCCATTGCTGCCTCTAATGAGGTATTGGGCCTAAGATCAGCAACATGTGCCCCTGCTATAGCTATGATCCGAACTCGGCCTTTTATGGCTGCCCAAGCATCTAAAAAGGGAAATTCAACCCTTAAGCACTTTGTTAGTGCTGCTCTGGCAGCCATGGACAAGATGATTAGGAGGGAACCAGAGTGTAATCCAACCCCTACCCAACCACCTGTTACCACCACCCATGCACCTGCTTTCTTTAGAAACATGCCTATTGAGTTCAATTTCATGAACTCCCCACACTGCACCACTATTCCTATTTCATCATCCACTGTAGAACCTACACTATTTAACCATGCAGCCACATCCCAAACAGTTCCTAAAACAACCCCTGTTGAAATAGCCCCTGTTGAAATAGTTCACAAACTAACCCCTGTTGAAACAGCCCCTGTTGAAACAAGTCCTAAACCAACCCATATGGAAACAACCACTACCAGCCCTCTACCCTCACCAATCTAGCCCACAACCACACCTTCCACACCCACTGAACCTGTTATCCCTTAGCCACAAACTGTATCCATCCAAGAACTAGACTTTGTCTTAGGTCTATCACCCACAAATCCAAGCCTTACACCCTTTGAACACAATGAAGACCCTTCTGACCCACAAAACACCCCTGTCACTCAAACACCACCACCCTCACCCCATTCCCCTCAACCATTCATGCCTAGTCCTAACCAACCTACTAGCCCTTTACACTCTGGGATTCATGACTACTATGAAGGTGTACATTCTGCCCACCATAGTCCTGAGCATAACAGCCCTCATATGGAGCAAGAAAGAGAGGAGTTTGATACAGGGGCTAGTTTGAGAAAGAGAATGCCAAGGAAGAAAAGAATTAGCAGAATTGAAACAAGAAGTTCCAAGAGGAGGAGAGAGGATAGTGAGAGATTAGAGGCTGAGGAAAGGGCATCTAGAAGAAGAAAAAGGCCAGAGCAACAGTTTGAGGAAGGGCCAGGTATCTTTTTGAAACCAAAGCATTTGTTTAGCACACCCCTAGCAAGAAAAACATATTTGCAATTTTCTAAGAAAGTAGGGGTGGTGCAAAAGGGCTTTTCACAACAGCTATTGTTGGCCAATCCTAACATCAAGGCCACAATAGAATCTTTGGGTTGGGAGACTCTATGTGACACACCTAACCAATACAATCTTAGTTGGGTTAGGGAGTTTTACACTGAGGTAGCAGTCACTGATGGGGTAGACTTAAGAGTAAGAAAGTCCCCTATTTCATACTCACCCAATGCCATAAATGACCTACTAGAGCTCATCCCACCTTCATACTCTAAGCTAGATAGGTTGACTCCTGAGTGCACTGATGAAGAGCTTGATTTGATCTTAGCTAAGGTAGCCAATGAAGAGGCTGTTTGGAGTTTCAAGGGGAGGGCTAGGCTTCTAAAAACTCAATATTTGATGCCTGAAGCCAATTTATGGTTTTATTTCATGACGCACACCATTCACCCCACTAGCCATGACACCAATTTGTGCCTAGAGAGAGCTTTAATCCTCTATTGCATTTTAGAGGCTAGGCCATTTGATGTTGGGAGGATGATATGCTCCAACATCAAGACATGTGTAGAAAGAACAAATGGCAAGTTGTTATACCCTTCTTTGATTCATAGGCTTATACAAAAGGCCCAAGTCTTAGCCTTGCCCAAGGATGTGATGTTTATGGAGAAGACCTCCATAGACAAGAAAAACTTGGATAGACTAATGAGGGTGAATGCCAAGGTACACCCAGATGCACCTACTTCATCCATGGCAGCCCTAAAAGATGAATTGTTAAAAGCAATGGAGGATCACACCAATGCTTTGAAGAGAACAGTAGTAAAGAAGCACCACAAGCTGATGAAAAGGGTAAATGATTTGAAGAAAGAGGTTGATCTTTTGAAATGGGAGAGGGTACAATGGGCTGAATACAAGATACAGAAACAGAGGATGCTTAGAGCTGCTCCCAAGCATGGGAAATCAAAGAAAGCAGTCAAGCTCCCACCTCCACCAAAGTCCATCCTCTTGCAACATTTTGATTCTCCTACTCAATCTGAGTAGGACAGGTTCTAACTTTTAAACTCTTCTGTCTATTAGCACCTACTGTGTTGCCATTTTAGCATGAAATACTGTTATGCCTAGTGTTGCTGTTTTAAAAGTCTAATGCACGTGTTTTATATGATGTTTCCTCTGTTTTAACAATAGCATCTAAGGTTTTCAGTAGCATGTTGTTTGTATTTGTTGTTTTAAGAATTTCTGATTTGCTGTTTTGATTGGCTGTTTTTAGTATGATCATTTATCTCACTTGAGAATTTTTGCTGTTTTGCTATTTTGATCTTGTCAAGCATGTCATGGTTAACAGTTTTAGACCTCGGGCTTGCCTATATGAAGACTTTATTTTCCTTTCTATTTGTTGTTTTAAACCACTTCATACAGTAGCTTTCCTTTTCACTGTTTAAAGACTAGTGCATTTGGTTGCTGTTTAAAGTCCATAGTGTTTCTTTTGTTTTTATAGAAGTGTTTTAGGTCCTAGTAGTCTGATTTGGTTTCTAATTTGAGTACTGCTTGGTATTCATTTTTGTTGTTTTCATATGAGCTTTTACTGTTTTAAACTTTCAACTCTAGTGTTCACTTTGATTTGCTGTTTTGGATTAGTTGCTATTTCACCTCTGTTGGCCAAAACAGAGTTAATTAACTTAGTTTTTCTTTTGTTTGCTATTTTAACATGGCTGTTATCTGTGTTTTGCTGTTTTTAAGCACCACTTAGTTTCATTTTGCTGTTTAAAGCATAAGTTACCTGCTGATTTCAATTTGCTATATTTAGTTAGCATTTTAGTTTCATGTTACTATTTGGACATAGGTTAATGCTATACTTATGGCTTGCTGTCCAAATTTGCTGTTTTTAGATCCAGTTTCATGTTTGATTTGCTATTTTGATATTTGTTGTTTTAATGATTTTCCATTTTGATTAACTGTTTTAAAGTAAATGTTATATTGAATTTGCTGTTTTAAGTCTCATGTAGCCCTATGCCATGACTTCTTTGCTGTTTTTAAGTATTACCTTGAGTTTTGTTTAATCCCTTTGTTATCTTACATCATCTAAAACATGGCATGCCTGTCTTAGGATGATTTTGATTTTTCTTTGCCACATTTTGGGCAATTTGCTTTTTTTAAAGTGTTATGCATTGTTGCCCATGCACTTCCATTTGTTGTTTTACAATTCTTAAACATGTCTACTGTTTTAAGATTGAAACAGTCATGTTTATGCATTCTATTTGCTATTTTTTTATCCTCAATTGAGGACATTTGCTGTTTTTAGGAAATCATATACTCATGCTTTATCTTTGCTGTTTTACTTCTGTTTGGTTGTTTTGTACACAGTTGGTATGACTGCTTTGAGGGAGAGCCAGGATTGATGTCCCCATTTCTTTACCTCCCTAGTCTATGATTAAACCCAGTTCAGGATAAGTCATAAGAGGACAATGGCAATCCCATTGTCTGAGCCCATTTGGTGTTTTCATAGCAAAACAATGGCAATCTCATTGTCTGGTTTTCATTTGGCCTGTTTCATGGTAAAACAATGGCAATCCCATTGTTTGGACCCATTCGTCCATGTTGTTTGATAATGCAGTCCTCTGGTTGACTATTTTGGTTTGAAACTCATTCCAAGTACCACATCCTCACTCTGTGGTCAATTTGACTTAGAGTTGGAATGTTGGTTTTGTTTAAATCCTTCAGTTGAGTCTTTGAGTCCTTTTTTTTTCACAAGATGACCAAGTCACACTTATGACTTCTCATCTTTGCTTTTCTCTTTCAATGGTTTTTAGTTTGAGTCCTTTTTCTTTTAAAGATAGTCAATTACACTTGTATTGATCATCTTTGCTTTTCTGTTTCATTTTAGGATGTTGGGCACTGATTTTAAGAAGCATATCTTCCTTTAGCCTTTTATGCACCAAAAATAGAATAAAAGGTGAATTTGTTGTACAAATGTTTGAACTTGATGCTATAGCCATAATAATCCAAGTTTACACCATCTTTGTCTTAAATTGAGCCTCTAGAACTAGCCAACCATTTCTAAAGCTTGAACTTGATTCAATTGGGCCTTCATTTAAATTTGGCCAATTTGTAGCCTTCATACAGTCACAATGAGAACATTGTTTCTCTTAAGTTTGGGGGAGGGTCCTAAAAGTACCAAACACTTTATAAATTTCATGATATATATGCATTAAGACCAAAAGACAAACAAAGGAACATAGTTCCATGTCTTGTGCATACAAAAGAGTGTCAAAGTACACCAGAATGTTTGAAAAGGACCAAAGTGTCCAAAATACCTCAATATGAGATGCATAGCAGTAAAATTGTGCTATGGAGTGAAAAAAAGTGAGAAGAGGTAAAAAGCATGCATTGAAAAGAAAAAGCCAAATGCTAAACCCAATTCAAAGTCCCAAATTACCTGTTGAATCTAGTATATCATAAGAAATATAGGCTAGCTTATGGTTTGGCAATATGAAAAACTTAAGTTTGGGGGAGCTAGGTTTATGAAGGGCTATAGATATCAAGCATCAAGTCATGAGTATAATACTTTTATTCAAAAAAAAAAATCAAAAATATGCATACTTTGGCTATGGAATGTTTATGCTCAATTTTTTTTAGTTTATTAGAACTTTGAGTCTTTTTATTTGTCAATTTCTGTTGTTTGGTGACAAACAACAATTCAAGTTTGTGGGTGTGATAAGTGTTAATTTATTAACCTTATTACATCATTTTCTTAACCATTTTTCTTTGTTTTATTTGCCCGTTAGTGTCTTAAATGAGTCTTTTTATGTCTTTTTCATATATTAGTAGTTATATAGTATATCTAATGTTTATTCCCTGTTTATGCAGGTTTTTGACGATTTTTGGGCCCAGTCCTACGGCAGTCCTATAGTAACTGTCCGAGAGCTGAAAATCTGCTTGGGCCGTGAAGAAATGGGCTGATCCATAGAGGAGGCTTAAGGCTTGTTTTAACAACACTTTTTTCATACTTTTCTACTAATTAACACTTGTGATATTAGTGATAATTGCTCTCTAGAATATCGCTTTCGGTTCTAAGCTTTCGGTTTACGTTGTTTGACTTTTCAAGAACCAACTTTTGTAGTTGTGCTTTCGTTCTCAAGWTTTAATTTAAGTACTCGTATTTAATCTTCATCTCATTTCTGTTCCAAGTTACGTTACATTTTATTATCTTATTTTTGTTACGAGTTAGTCGATCGTTGTTGCTTTACATCGGATCTCGTCCTTTGTGGCTCACGGCTAATTTACGTAGTCTAAATAATCCGTTTTTACAAGTTTGAAAGTAATCTTTCGGTCTTTGTAACGAAACTTGTCTTGCAAGTTTCGTTACTTGACCTGCTAGTTTTCATCAAAAGTCAACCCCATTTTCCAAGGTTTTCATATGTCATTCATCTTCCCATCAAGGTATTACTTGTCATCCCATCATGTACTTCTTGTCATCCATCATGTACTTCATTTCATCATTATTAGATTAATAGTAATTAATATTATTTAGTTATTAATAATTTATATTTTAGTATTTATATTTCAGTATTTATATTTCAGTCTTTATATTTCAGTCATTTATATTTCAGTATTTATATTTTAGTGTTTTATATTTCAGTCCTTTACATTTTAGTCTTTACATTTCAGTCTTTACTTTACTTCAATTTACATTTCTGTCATTTAATTTCCAGTACTTTACTTTCAGTCATTTACATTTCTGTTATTTAATTTCCAGTACTTTACATTCCAGTATTTTCATTTCCTGCAATTTACTTTTTGCAATTTACTTTTCCGTCTCAGTATTTACTTTTCAGTCCTTACATCCTTCAAGAGAAGAAACTGAGCGATGATGGGCTAACACCTTAGCATGGGGTGTAACGGGAAATTAAGACCAAAGCCGATGTGAAAGTACAAAGATGTCTTATTAGCATTATAGTGTATATTTATTTCAGGTGCTTAATATTTCATTTGATGATTACATTAAAATTAATTGACAACTAATTTTGTGTATAAAAATGTATTGACTTTCAAAACCTGAGGTAATAGGAGAAGGCTATAAATAACTTTAGTGTCTGACAAATGCTATACTCCTACGGTGTAGGATGGTAACACTGTGTTGTGCTAGGATTCACGACGTCTAACATAAATGATATCGTATCGATAGCATGTTGACCGGTGTGTGCTCTTGGGAAGCCATCTGACCCGATAGTTGATACTGTCATAATTATATTGTGACAATTCTGCATTTTTGGGATTTCAGGTTAGTACCTTATTTTAGGATCTTTATTGAAAACTAAGCCTTTCTAGGATTTAGCTTCGATGATCTGAGATCATCTTGCTTATCTCCCAAGATTAGTTTGTTAGATCATGTTTCGGCGGGTAACCAAGTTAGTTTATGCAATGTCAAATAGTCTTGAAATGTTTCATAAAAATAAAGTTGATATTTAAGTCCAATCTTTATATATTAAGCTGCCAATTAATTTTTTTTAAAGAGTGGAGTTTTAAAATCTTTTGTCAAATTGTTTTGTTTATTTAAAATTATTGGGGTCTAGTATTTAGAAAATAAAAGCATCTTGGGCTTGGGCCTTTAAAGGCCAGCCCATTCCTTCTCTAGAAGCCCCATATAAATACCCCTTTCCTTTTGAAAA
>NW_020202345.1:0-1894 GCF_001531365.2 Cynara cardunculus var. scolymus
CACCCCTCACCACCTTCGATCGGCCTATTCCTCCATCTCTCTATATTCGGCCTTTCACCGTAACCACACCCCTCACCTTCGGCTTCCCCCACCTACAAGCCGATCCTAACCCCCCTTTCAATCGGCTTCTACACAACCACCCTCACATCTCCACTCGCTGCCTCCCTCCTATCTCGCTCATCTCAAATCGGCGCCCCCCCAAGCCGATCCATCATTAAACCACCCCCAAGCCGATCCTCCTCTCCATCGGCTTCATCTCACACACACCCACAAGCCGATCCCTCTAACACGATTCCTTCTCTAAACCGTCTCTCTCCCAAACCGATCATAATCCTTCTCAATAAGCCAAATCCAAAACCCAAGCCGATTAGAATCGGTTTCCCCATCCAAACCCCACAATCCGACTACTCAAGCCTATCCCCTCCATTCGGCCCAAACCCCTTGGCCCACACACACTTCGGCCCGCCCCTCTCTTTTCTAAACCCTAAATCCTCCTTTCCCTCTTTATAAATAATCTCATTCGGCTTCCACCCTATCCAATATCCCTTTTCCCTCTCCTCATTCCCCCTCACCGATTCCACACCCTCAACCCCTCTTCCTTCGGCTTCCTCTACTTCATAAACCGAAGCCCCTCTCACTCTCGGCCTCTCATCCTCTTCTCTTTCTTTTTAGCCAAAACCCCACAAGCCAAAACCCCCTTCACCTAAACCGATTCCCTTATTTCGACTTCCCCCTCTCTTCTTCACCTTCGGCCTCTCTCTCCCTCACTAATCACTCATACCGCTTCCATCCAATCGGTGCCCCCCTTCCTAGGCCGCCGCCGCCCACACCAACTCTTCTTTCCTCTCTTTGGCTCTTGTCCCCCCATTCTCCAACATAATCTTTTTTAAACCTCTCCTTTCCCCACATCACATCCCTTCCACCCCATACTCACCCAAGACCCACATCCCCACATCCCCACACCCGTATTCCTTACACCTATTTCTTTAACTTTTTACCTTCCCAATACAAACCCTTCTTTTACCCAACATATATTTCCCTTCTTCTTTTTTATTTAAAACCCTCTTAAAACCTCTCCTCTCTTCTCATTTTCAAACATCTTACTCTCTCATTTTCTTCAAAAAAAAAAAAAACCTCCATCTTTCTTCTTCCCAAGCTTACTGTGTGTTTTTCAAGAATTCATCCTCCATGGCCTCTAAAGTTGGGACTCCCTCCAAAGCTCCAAAGGTCCAAAGGTTAAGAAATCCCTTACTGCTGATGATGTTGCTTTTTCTCCATGCAATTTTGTGGCATTGTTGGATCACAATGAAAAGTATCCGGATTTCTTCATCATAATCGAATTTCTTTGTAAGTCCCCTCTTTTCAAAGCTCTTACGTTTTCTCCTAAGATGAGTAATTCTCTGCTTCATGCATTTTGGGCTACATGTATCTATGATGCTTCCACTAAATCTGTGCATGCCTCTGTCTTGTCTATCAATGATATATCTTTTACTGCTGATGATTTCAGAAGGGTGTTAGAGCTTCCCACTTACTCCTCTTATGATGAGCTTATATCTGTTGATAATCTTGACATTGTTGTTACCACAATGGGCTATGTGCAAGACCCTGTTTTGCTAAAACAAAGCACTTTATATAGGAAGAATATGGGTGGTGTATGGAACTTCTTCTTTTCACATCTTATTCATTGCTTGAGTTCCAAAACTGGAGGGATGGACCAGTCACCCTATAGTGTTACCCAGCTAGCTCATGCACTGATTTTTCAAAGAAAAATTGATTTTGCTGGTTATCTGTTTGGGGAATTGGTAAAGAAGATGGGTAGTGCCAAAAGCTCTACCGTGCCTTTTATTAGATTTTTATCTATGCTGATTGCTGATAAACTTGGGTCACGTATGCC
>NW_020202345.1:5254-11622 GCF_001531365.2 Cynara cardunculus var. scolymus
GACCGAAGATTGAAAATCTTCATGGACTCAAGATTGAAGATCATGGATCGAAGATTGAAAATCTCCATGGACCAAAGACTTGTGTGTAGCTGCTTGAAGCTTCATATCCATCCAAAGGAGATCTTCCTACAGACTGACCGTATCTCTGCAAGGTTTGTCTCTGCATGAATTGTGCAAGTTTGTCTCTGCATGAACTGTGTTGTACGCATGCAGTGTACGATGAAAATGAGATATCAACATTGGTCAGGTCAACCCCTGCCTTCTTATCCTCAAGTGACAAGTGTCCCCATGCTTTAAATACTGAAGGTGGTATATAAAGGCAGTGTGCATCTCCCATGCACACACTTGGCTTTTGAAAGATTACTCAGTGCACTCTCAAAGCAATCGGCTATTTCCTTCTACTCCCTGGCTCTCCTGTGTGTGAAGAGATTCTTAGTGTTCTTCATTTCCTTTCAAGAACTCTCTGTGTTGTTCTTGAAAGTTCTTCTCTTTGTAAGATTGTTTAGGTTAGGTTTTCCTTTCCTATCTTCCRCAACAATCTTTTGTATTTTTGTGTGTATTAATTCTTGATATAAATCAATAAGAATTAAAAAGTTGAAAAAAAGTCTGTGTAATTGTATTCAACCCCCCCTTCTATAATTACTTTCTGTTTATTGCCTTACCCTTCGGGACTAACATAAACCGACTAATATTTTAGTTGGATTACCCTTAAACTGGGAGAGACTATGTCCGGTTTATTCTAATCCAGTCAACACGTCAGGCGGTTTATATTTAAATCGCTCATGCCTTGTCCGATTTAAGCTTAAACCGCCCAACCATTTTGTTCGTTTTAACTTAAATCCGCTCAACACTCATCCGTTTAAAACTTAAACTTAAATCGGGTGAAAAGCTTTTAAAACACAATCAATATGTAATTTTTAAGAGATTCAAAAACATTTTAACCACTTTCCTTGAATTTCTTTTGAAAATCAATCTCTTCAAACCCAACTTGCAATCCGGTCAAGAACAATCCAGTCAATCTCTCTTTCTTTAAATCGCTCAATCAGAGATTCAAAATAGCAAGAAGAATATAATGGAGGCTTAACCTCCCTTTTATACCCTTCCTAAACAGGAAGGTCGGCTACCCCATATAACCTTCACATGCATGCACACATCCCTTATGTATATTAATTTCATACATACCATCACACACACACACACATATATCTAATTATGCATACACACACAGATATATATATATATATATATATATATTAATTTCACATATTTGATGCATATCCAGTTATGCACATAACTTAACATATTTAGCATGATCACATATAATAATTTATCATGCTATCACATAAACATTTAAGAAATAATCACATATTAATTACCTCAGGTGAAAACCAGAATCCGGTTATCACATATGACGATGTCGGTAACAAAGTATCGATGAAGACTGTTTGTTACTTTCCTCTGACACCGAGGTTGCAATGTTTGTATATGTCAAAATATACTGCAGATCATATGAGATGGCATGGTCAAAGGGAAACGTCCTCGTATGATGATGTATTGAGACACCCAGCTGATAGTGAAGCATGGAAAGTTTTTGATAGGTAAATGTTTTTAATATACTTGTTTGACACGTAAATTCTTTTAATATGGTTATATTTTTTTGACATGTAAATGTTGTAAATAGATTTGTACTCCTTGACACATAATAGGTCATATCCTCAATTTGCGAGTGACCTCAAAAACGTTTGTCTCGCTTTATCAACTGATGAGTTTAGTCCTTTCGGGGCTTTTGCTACTCCCTATAGCCTTTGGCCAATTGTTGTGATTCCATACAACTTACCTCCTTCAATGTGCATGCAAAAGGAATTTAATATACTAACGATATTGATATCCGGACCAAAATCGCCAGGGAAATGTCTCAATTTGTTTATGAGACCACTGATTGATGAGCTCAAAATTCTTTGGGAGACTGGTTTTAGGACATGGGATTGATATGGGGAAGAGTACTTTATGATGAAAGTTGCAGGGATGTGGACTATTAGTGATTTTCCAGGGTTGGGAATGTTAGGTGATATTCAGACGAAAGGGTATAAGGCATGTCCCATATGTTTGGATGGCACTGATGCTAAGTTCTCTCATGGTAGGATGTCATATATGGGGCCACGTAGATGATTATATATGAATCAGGAATTTCGAATTCAAAGGAGAAATTTTAATGGAAAGGATGTGTTTCATTCTCAAGCAACTTGGAGAGTACAAGAAACATGTAACAAACACACGTTACCCCGAGGGTTGTATTGCAGAACGACACCTTATGCATGAGTGTGTAACATTCATGAATCTTTATTTGTATATCGTACTGGTCGTACATAACAACACTTTGATGTCGGATTCATCTTGATGGAGCCTCTTAGTCTTGTCTGATTATGTTATCCCGAATAGTCGCCTCTAGAATGCCACTTTGACTAAAGAAGAAATGGAAACAACTCGTTGGATGGTTATTGTTAATTGTACGGAAGCACAGCCATATATTAATAAGTTCAATGAACTTTATGTAATACACTACACAAAAGGTTGCTTCGAGCATCGTATCGCGACATTCCCTCAGACTTTCAAAACTTGGGTTGTATATTTTATCATGTTTGAAGACTTTCAAAACTTAGGTTATACATTTTTTTTGTGACCACTCATATATTTTATCATGCAGATGGCAGACGAACAATGTAATGTACAACATGAATTGGAGATACTATCTCGTGGCCCTCAACAAATCACTGTGTATCAATAGTGAAACGTGAACGGTGTTAGATTCGTATGTGAACAACGAGATGAGAGTCATAAGACACAAAATAGTAGGGTGATGATAGTGGCAGACGACGTGTCATATTACGGGGTTCTACTACAAGTTGTAGAGCTAATTTATCCAGAAGCAATGTCGGTCGTGTTGTTTAAGTGTAGGTGGTATGACGAAGAAAATACAAAGTTAGATCATTGTCTAATTTCGATTGATACAAAGACCGATTGCTACAAAGACAACCAATTTTGTCTTGCCTTACATGCAAAACAAGTATTCTACGTCGATGATCCAATGTTTGGTAACGGTTGGAAAGTTGTTCATCACATGTTTCATAGAGGTACATACAAGGCGATTACACTTGCACGAAACACAAATGTCGGTCCACATTATGAGGTAGAGGAACCGTACCAAGAGCCTGTGACTACCACCATTCCCATAAGTGAGATTTTTATCGACATTGGTCCTACACCACGTATTAATATACCAAATGATGATGATGAGAACGATGAAGATTACGAGGAAGAAGATGAGGACGATGAGTATTATAGTGATGACGAGGAAGAGGATGAGAACGATGTGCTTGGAATCAATGATGATACAAATTCAGATAATGATGTTAATGAGTTTCATAATATTGGTGATAGATATTGCCATGACCCGGATTATTGATTAAATATTATTGTGTGTGATGTAATGAATTAAAGAAATTGATTAAATTCGTTTACCGTCTAAATCCGTTTATTTTTGTCTCGGGTTCGTGTCGTGTCAGGAATTGTCACCCCAATTTATAAATATATTTTTTTCAAAACAGAGTTTTTAAAATATAAATACCCTTCCCCCAAATAATTTATCTCCCTCTTTTCCCTCAAAACCCTTTCCCCCTAAAATTTTCATTTCCCTCTTTTTCCCCCCCAAAACCTTTACCCAGTTTCTTCTCCTTCTCGATTTCTCACCTCTTTTTTTCCCCAAAACCCTTACCTGGTTTCTTCTCCTTCTCGATTTCTCACTGAACTCTCTCCATTGGATTCTTCTCTCCATGGATTTCTCTCATTTCGCTTCTCCAGGTTGTACTCCAACTTATCATCGATTCATAAGAACCATGTATTGTTCGATTATTCATCGATTTCTCCTAGATAGAATGTTGGATCTAGTTCTGTTCATATGATCAGTGATGAAAGGTTTTTTATTCCTTAAGTTTTTGGATCCGGTTCTGTTCTCCTAGATAGAATGTTGCTTTTCCATCCTTTGCTATAAAAATTTGTTGAAAACGTTTGCGAATTTGTTGAAAACGTATTGTTTGATGTGAAAGTAAATAATTAATTAAGGAGGTAGGTATAGACATAGATGAAATGAGTACTGACCTGTTACCTAAAGATCCATTAATATATAAATCAGTAGACCTTACTGTCTAAACTTTGCAAATGGCATGACAAAATACTTGAGTTGAACAGGAAGCAATTACAGCTCCTTGATTCAAGAAAAATGGTCTTGCCAGTCTTATAAAATATGAAATTAGCTCATTTAATGAAGAAAATGATGTGGCAAATCTTGGATTCTTTCATTTCAAACGACACGATATATCATTGATTCCACATTAGCTTTAGTTAATTTGACTATAAAAAGAAAAGCACAATAAAGTTTGTAGGATATGTTATTTAAAAATCGTGGTTCATAAACTAATTAATAAACCACTCAATCATATGCGTACATAAGAGGCATATTGACCAGAAACAAGAAACATGTATAAAATGACACATTGTTTACTATATTAACAGATAGTAAAATGCATAACACATACCCTTTAGGTACACTTGACAAGAAATAGATCATGTTGATAGTATACATAGTATTGTTTTGTTTCTGTTTCTCATACCCATTCAATATTATTGTTTGTAATAAATGTTAAAAGTTTCTCATGAGACATGGGGAGGAATGAAGAGAGATAGATTGAAGTGTCATAAATAATGTAATGCAGGCTGATGAGGAAATTCCACTTAACATGCCACCAATCAGGATGATGATTATTAACATCATGTGTACTCAATCATCATACATAAAAAAGGCTTAACTAGATTCTATCTGAATTACCTAGAATATAAAGGCTAGGTGATATGACCTATTATTCCACAGAGAGTTCAAGCAATTCACAAACAATCTAAGTTGATAAATCAATGGGAAAATATAAATGATTGGGACGGGACTTCAAGGTTGTTATTCACCATCCTTATAAGATTGATAATTCATTTGAAAAGAGTCTACTGAGCCCATAGTGACCAATATTAACCAGGAAATACATGATTAAGGTTATTGGGTAATAGTATTGTTTTGTTTTCTGTTTCTCAGTTTGTGCTTCTCAGTTAAATACCTTTTAGGTACACTTGACAAGAAATATATCATGCTGACCGAAAACAGATCTGTTTCATTAATCTGTTTCTGAGTTTCTATTTTCTTTGTTTTCTTATTTTAAACAGTGACGTCCTTAAACATGTTAGACATTTTTTTTAGATCCATATGCCTCCAAAAAGAACTCTAGCGTTTAATTTAGAAAAGGCGTCGGTCTTGGGGCGGACTATGGCACACCTAGAGGGTGATTCGATAGAGATCTCGTCTTTGGACTCACCAACTACACCGGCGTCATTAGAGATGAGTACACCTACTAATGGTGTTATAACCAGGTTTTAGACAACCTGGGTTGAGGTAATTTATACATGTTTATTATGTGGATTACGTGAAATATACATATCTAAGTAGAAATGCATGAAGTATATATGTGAAATGTGAACATAATATTGTGCCTGCATATATGTGAAAAGATGGCATGATATGTATGTAATTTATATATATATGCATGTGGTGTGAAACATACATGAGGTGGTGCATATTTGTGATAAGATATTCTCGTGGAAACATTATTATATTATTTAAAAACTTATACCTTCATGGTTAAGAAATCATGAATTTTATAATGAAAAACTCACCGCCTAAATTACCTTTATTGGTTAAAGCTTTCACCGCCAAAGAGTTTTATTTTAATAAAACCATCACCGCCTTTGTTAAAAAAAAATATAAAGAAGGACAAAGATAAGATCATACCTTATCTTGATTTTTGGAGAAAGGAACCTTTTTGAGAAAAAGAAAGTGTGTGGCAGTGAAAGAATTCTTGAGAAAGATTAATACACAAAAGTGATTTGAAGATTCTGTGTTAATTAAAGATCTACTGTGTGTTTATAATCTACAGAACCTGTGATTATTAAGGTGAGTTTTAAAAATACTGTTGATTATACACTATGAGTTTTTGATGATTAAAACTTTTATATATATTGTTATATAAACTACTAGGTCTTTATGTTGGTTTTGAAGAAAATATGGTAAAACTATTTTGATAGTTTAAAGGTGTTATTGTTATATATTTGAGTATTAAAAACTGTTTTGGGAAAGATAAAGAAGGGATTGCTTCTTTAAAACAGTTTCGGAAATGATATCTTGTTTTGAGGATTTAAAAAGGGATATGATGTTTTTGGAAACCATTGAAAGAATAGATTGTTCTTGAGTTTGAAAGGTTTTAATGATAAAA
>NW_020202345.1:12362-13461 GCF_001531365.2 Cynara cardunculus var. scolymus
AGAGGGGCTCTGGTCCTAGTTATTGAAATATATTCCAAGTGTGGTTTGGAACCAGAGGCTCGATGGACTAAAACAGTATGATTTTAGTTTTGCTACATAAGATGAATTATTTGAAATAAATGTTTTGGTGATCTTCACCCTGCATTACATAAAAAGGGAACCTCACTAGACATTCATGTCTAACCCTCATTTCGTGTTTTCAAAAATGTGTGCAGGTAAAGATAATAAGGGAAAGAGCATTATGTGATTAACTTCCCTATGTGCTTAGCTGTTTTGGAAGCATAGATGCTAGGATTCAAGAACATGTACTTTTGGAATTTTTGAGTTGCGTATTTTACATTATAGACTCTTGTATCAAGGACCTATGTAGGGGAAAACATGTATTCTATATATGAAATATGTATTATATGTAATGTATGGATTTAGGGGGTGTTACAGAGTTGGTATTAGAGCCTGAGTTTAAGGGATTTAGGTATTCACCTGAATGATACCTAGACTTAAACTATTTCATTGCATATTAGTGTTCCAAACATAGTTAGCACCTTTGGAATAAATATAATAAGTTAAAAGATCAGTGTGTAAGGTATTTTCGGATTACATCTGGCCAATGTAATTTTGAATCTACAGGTACATAAMTGAACTTAGACACTTTATTATATTTGGGAATGTGAAAAATATGTGTTTTAAAGTTGTTATCTATAGATGGCTAGTAGATCAAGAAGGTCAGAAAGGATCACCCACCCCAATGAAGAAGAATCCCCTGTTGCTCCTATTGGCACCTCTGAGGGCAGAAACAGAGGCAGAGGTAGAGGCAGAGGTAGGGGGCAGACCAGAGGCAAAATAAGCCAGCCATAAATTAATATTAATCAAGCAGAATCAAACTCTGAAAGTATGAATCAAGAACGTATGTCTCACCCATAATATGTAACAAGAGACATATTAGCTGAAGAAATGGGAAAGCTAAGGGAAACCGTGACTTCTATTTTGAGGAATCCTGCCAGAATAGAGACAGGCAGAATTGAAGTTACTCCATCAATTCCAATTCTCAATAACAGGGAAGGAGATATAAAGATGTTTCTAACTTGTAAACCACCAACCT
>NW_020202345.1:14951-16477 GCF_001531365.2 Cynara cardunculus var. scolymus
GAAGTAGAATCGTTAGCCAGAACATATATTTTGCAAACTATGACATGGCTAGAGTTTGTCAACAGATTCAAGGAGCAGTTTTGCCCAAAAGCTGCCGTTAGACAAATGGAAGAAGACTTTCTAAAATTGAAACAAGGAAACAGAACTGTAAGGAAATATACAGAGAAATTCATCGAATATTCAAGATTTGTAGAACATTGTATTTCCTTGGAATCTAGAAAAGTGGAAAGATATATTTGGGGATTGAAACCATCAATCCGAGAATTTGTCATAGCCATGAATCCGACTACATTTTCATTAACCGTTGACGCAGCAGAAGTAACAAAAAGAAACAAAAACAGACAAGAAGAAGGAAAAACAATAGAAAAGATGAAATGGGAAGGTCCATCAACCGAATACAGATACAGAGAACCAAAAGTTGTAAAGCATGGAAACAGGCCCATACAAAGATTCAATGGAAAGACTTGTCTCCGATGTCATCAAGTTCATCAGGGAGAATGCAAGATTGAGCTAAGGAAATGTTATAAATGTGGTGAAACAGGTCATTTGTCGAATTTTTGCCCAATAGTAAAAAAGTGTTTTAATTGTAATTCTCCAAATCACCTCAGACCAAATTGTTCACAAATGAAAGCCCCACAGTTAACCATGGGGAGCAATACATCAACAGGCCGAGGAAGACCAAATATGGGCAGAGGATCAATGGGTGGGGCATGGGGTCGATCTCTTCAAATGACCAAACATGAAGCATAAACTACACCCGATGTAGTAACAGGTACATTTTTCGTGAACTCCTTACATGCTAAAGTGTTATTTGACTCGGGTGCAAACTTCTCATTTGTATCCCCATCATTTGCCTTTTGTGCTTGTATGAATTCTGTGCCACTTGACGATAAGTTAGTAGTTGATACTGTTAACGGTCAAGTATTTATGAGTTATATGTTTAAAAACTGCACTATCATGATTGAGGATTATGAGCTACCCATCCGATTGTTTCCCATGCCTATGAAGGAATTTGATGTGGTAGAGGAATGGATTGGTTGGCAGAAAATAAGGCCAGCATTGTTTGCAATGAAAAGATGATTAGAATTATGTTACCTAACAGAGGGACACTCGTAATTTATGGTGATCATCAGGATCATCGTACCAGTTTGCTATCTGTGATGAAAGCCAGAAAATGTATCCAAAAGAAATGCCAAGGGTTTTTAGCTTACATAATTGATGACAAGAAAGAAAAGAGTAAGCAAGAATTAATTTTGGTTGTCAGTAAATATCCTGAAGTCTTTCCAGAAGACTTGTCAGGGCTACCTTCAGATAGAGTTATTGAATTTAGGATTGATTTAATACCTGGAGCAACACCTGTAGCAAAAGCACCGTACAGATTAGCTCCATCAGAATTAAAAGAACTGGTTATACAATTAAAGGATTTGTCAGATAAGGGATTTATCAGGCCAAGTACTTCACCATGGGGAGCTCCAGTTTTGTTTGTGAAAAAGAAAGATGGCACTATGCGTATGTGTATTGATTAT
>NW_020202345.1:18082-29194 GCF_001531365.2 Cynara cardunculus var. scolymus
CTTATCACCCACAAACAGATGGACAAAGTGAAAGAACCATCCAAACTCTCGAAGATATGTTGAGATCTTATGTCATCGACTTCGAGGGATCATGAGAAAAACATTTGCCATTGATAGAATTCGCTTACAATAATAGTTATCACTCCAGCATCCAAGCGGCACCTTATGAAGTCCTATATGGAAGAAAATGTTGAAGGCCGTTATGTTGGAATGAGGTAGGTGAAAAACAGTTGACAGGTCCCGAGATAGTGCAAGTAACATCTGAAAAGATTGACCAGATTCGAGCAAAAATAAAAACTGCCCAGGATCGTCAAAAAAGCTTTGCCGACAAACGAAGAAAACCGATTGCATTTAATGTAGGTGACTTTGTAATGTTAAAGGTATCTCCATGGAAAGGTGTTATGAGATTTGAGAAGAAAGGTAAGCTTAGTCCAAGGTATATTGGACCATTCAGAATCTGCAAAAGAATTGGACCGGTAGCTTATCAGTTGGACTTACCAGAAGAACTCTGCTTAATTCACAACATCTTTCATATATCAAATCTACGCAAATGTTTGGCAGACTCAAGTTTAGCAATACCACTTCCTGAGATTAAACTTGACAATAAACTGAGTTTTATCGAGACACCAGAGGCAGTAGCTAACAGAAAGACCAGAGTATTGAGAAACAAGGAGATCAGTTTAGTAAAAGTGCAATGGCGTTTTCATAAAGGTTCAAAAGCAACTTGGGAATTAGAATCTGACATGAGAACTCAATATCCGTGGTTATTTGAATAAGTTAATTTCGGGACGGAATTCTTTTAAGGGGGGAAAAATGTTATAACCAGGTTTTAGACAACCTGGGTTGAGGTAATTTATACATGTTTATTATGTGAATTACGTGAAATATGCATATCTAAGTAGAAAATGCATGAACTATATATGTGAAATGTGAACATGATATTGTGCATGCATATATGTGAAAAGATGGCACGATATGTATGTAATTTATACATATATGCATGTGGTGTGAAGCATACATGAGGTGGTGCATATTTGTGATAAGATATTCTGGTGGAAACATTATTATAATATTTAAAAACTTATACCTTCATGGTTAAGAAATCATGAATTTTATAATGAAAAACTCAACGCCTAAATTACCTATATTGGTTAAAGCTTTCACCGCCAAAGAGTTTTATTTTAATAAAACCATCACCGCCTTTGTTAGAAAAATATATAAAGAAGGAAAAAGATAAGATCATACCTTATCTTGATTTTTGGAGAAAGAAACCTTTTTTAGAAAAAGAAAGTGTGTGGCAGTGAAAGAATTCTTGAGAAAGATTAATGCACAAAGGTGATTTGAAGATTCTGTGCTAATTATAGATCTACTGTGTGTTTATAATCTGCAGAACCTGTGATTATTATGGTGAGTTTTAAAAATACTATTGATTATACACTGTGAGTTTTTGATGATTAAAACTTTTTTATATATATTGTTATATAAACTACTGGGTCTTTATGTTGGTTTTGAAGAAAAGATGGTAAAACTATTTTGATAGTTTAAAGGTGTTATTGTTATATATTTGAGTATTAAAAACTATTTTGGGAAAGATAAAGAAGGGATTACTTCTTTAAAACAGTTTTGGAAGTGATACCCTGTTTTGAGGATTTAAAAAGGGATATGATGTTTTTTGAAACCATTGAAAGAATAGATTGTTCTTGAGTTTGAAATGTTTTAATGATAAAACTGTTGGTTGAAAACTATAGAGAATATTCTTTTGAGACGATTATGATTTTTGATCTGTCTTCATTTGGAATTAATCTATAAATTTTATGGATAATACTATGAATGAGGATTCTATAAGATGGTTGTGACTGCGGTCCTTCATCCGAACTAGTTCATAGATTATGAAGAAGAAATAAGGGTGGCATATCAAGGTGAGGTGTCTTTTGGAATAAAGGTGGCATATCAAGGAGAGGGGTCTTTTGGATTAAGGGTGGCATATCAAGGAGAGGTGAACCTTTGGATATAAGGGTGGCAATTGTGTGTGAATATTATAGCTCTTATTGTTATGTCTTTTAAGACTACAATAGATTTGAGTCCTTACTTCTTTGTGATTTGAGAACTCAAAGATATTGTTCTTATTAGAAATAATAGTATTGATGTTATTGAGAAAGGGAAAACTTGGCCAATGGCCATTGATATTGGTTAAAAGTGTTTTGGAACGGAATGGTTATTTTTATGAGGAATCAGAGGGGCTCTGGTTGTTCATTGTAAGGAACCAGAGGGGCTCTGGTTGGTCCTCATTATTGGACCAGAGGATTCTGGTTATTGATTTAGAGAATGAGCAAGTTTTTATTAAATGTACTAATTGGATCAGAGGCTTTGTATCTATTGATAAGAGCTTCTATGTCAAAATCATATTTTTAGAGGTTTTTAAGAAAAGAATTTTATGCTTAGAATCTTTTTATGAAAAACAGACCAGAGAGGCTCTGGTTGGTTTACACGTTGAACCAGAGAGGCTCTGGTTGATCATGTCTTTTGAACTAGAAGCTCTGGTTAGTACAACCAGAGGCTCTGGTCGAGGAACCAGAAGCTTTGGAAGAGAGACCAGAGGGGCTCTGGTCCTAGTTATTGAAATATATTCCAAGTGTGGTTTGGAACCAGAGGCTCGATGGACCAAAACAATATGATTTTAGTTTTGCTACATAAGATGAATTATTTGAAATAAATGTTTTGGTGATCTTCATCCTGCATTACATAAAAAGGGAACCTCACTAGACATTTATGTCTAACCCTCATTTCGTGTTTTCAAAAATATGTGTGCAGGTAAAGATAATAAGGGAAAGAGCATTATGTGAATTACTTCCCTATGTGCTTAGCTGTTTTGGAAGCACAGATGCTAGGATGCAAGAACATGTACTTTTGGAATTTTTGGGTTGCGTATTTTACATTATAGACTCTTGTATCAAGGACCTATGTTGGGGAAAACATGTATTCTATATATGAAATATGTATCATATGCAATGTATGGATTTAGGGGTGTTACAAATGGGGCACTTGCTCTAGATATACGTATCAATTGTTGCCGCAACCAAGTGGAACCGACGGAAGAACCGGTTACAAAGAAGGTAAGACGAGGAATTATCACCGAAAAGGCGATTAAGAGAGACATCGCTAACAACGAAAATAAACGACTTCCTCTTAAGTGGTCCATGGAAAAAAAATTGCCCAACACAAACAAAGTTTGTAGGATCGCAAAACAAATCGGGAACATTGTTCGTGAGCATATTCCAATGTTGACCGATAGTTATTTACATCTTCCACAAGACGAACTCAAGATTGTGGTTGATCAACTTAGCGTAAGTATATTTTTATTGCTAGTTCTTTTTTTTTTTTGATGATTTATGTCTTATTAATTAATAGTGTTTAACTTTTTATTTCATTTTGATTTGTATTCGTTTTTCAGATTTTCTTTGAGATTGATTGGAATGGACCTCCAGGTGATGCATTATTTGATTGGATTCACCTAACTGCGCGCCACTCATACAATAGGAGGAAAACTGATTGCCACACATTATATAAGAAGCAAGGTCGTCTCCCAATCCCAAAGAACTTTGTACATCGGTCAGATCAGTGGGATTTTTTGTGCACACTTTTTGAAAAAGAAACATGAAAGGTATTTAATAAGTAAATAATTAAATATGTAATTTTTTTTGAGTTTAGATTGTAAAATAAATGTTTCTCATGTTGTAGAATAAATCAAAGAGAATGACGGAAGCAAGGTTGTCAAAAAATAGGATCGAGCACAAATCGAGACCGACTTTGTTCCAGTTTAGGGCTAACAATCTTGAAGCTACCAGACATGTGGCTCCTTATCTCGGTACAATTGCCGAGACCACTAAAAGTGAAGACCGTAAAGTAAGCTTGAACTTTTGTTTTCGTGCGATCATGATTTGTATATTTTTTCCTTTGCTGTCCAACATCACTTTTTCACCTTTGACGCCCGTTTTAGCTTAGATTTATCCTGAATTTACAGAAACTCAAAAGTCGTAGGACAGTTTCTTAGTTTTCCAGATCATCTTTAATCACTTAAATCCGAGCTCAGACGAGTGATATATGCTCGAAATACCATAGTCTCACAAAGCTGTCAAAAAATATTCTTTTATCCCTTTTTCGTCCCAACTTTTCCAAACCTTTAAAAATTTAAAAACACATTAATGTAGTTCGTTTTTTACCATTTCAACTCATTAATGAGGGATGATTGATGAGAAATATATAATTGCAATCAAAACAATTGTTTGAATCGTATTTACAGAAACTTGTTGAGGAAGAAATTGAGAAGATTAAGAACGTTTCTGATGGCACTTTGGAATCTGTCGGGCCTCCAATTCGTTTCCCAATCAAAAAAGAAATATCAATCATCGAGAAAATTGTTGGTCCGTCGGTAGGTACAGTTGTTCGAGGTATGGGTAGCTTGGCAGTTCGACCTGCGAGGATGAGAGGACTGACGAAGGGATTCTCTAAGCCGGTATCTGCAGTTGACGAGGAAGATTTGCGGCAACAACTTGCCGAGTGTGATGAAGAGATTCTTTTGTTAAAATAGGGACAACATGAGGCAAAAAAGAAATCCGCCGAGCAAAGAAAGATGATACAATCTTTCATGACTATCTTGGGTGCGAGTGATTCAAACTCTAACACAACAACCCCGACCTCTCACACTGTGAGTCCACAATCAATCAATCTTCATTAAATTTCTTCAACAATGGCAGATCTGATAAGAACTTTAAGAACATTCAAGATGAACTTTGAGAGAGAAAGTCAAATCTCAAAGTCTTGGTCAAACCTTTTATTACGTAAATGAATTTTACAATTATGCATCCTTCACAATTACAAGACTAACACCCTATTTATAAGGTCAAACAATAAAGGCCTAGTCAAAGTCAAACCTTACATACAAAGTCAAACACGATGTCTATTTTAATTATAGACAATAGTAACTTTCAAGATRAATACAATTTTACACTGACTTTCAGTCCTAACATTCTCCCCCTTTGTATTAAGACATAAAAGAATTTGAGCGCGTTGAATCTCGTTTGAACTTTGTTCCTTTACGCTCTCTATGACTTCTTCAGAAACATCAAAACAAACTTCACTTGAAATCTTCAGACAATTATCTGTTGAGAAAGATCTTCTAACATTTTCCCCCTCGAATGTAGAACAACGATGATCTTCTCTTTTGACAATGTAGAACATTAATCTTCAGAAACAATGTACAAAATGTGATCTTCAAAGGATCTGCAGACAACAAATCACTAATTATCTCTTTGATAAGAAACTCCGATGGTAAACTTTTGAAACAAATGATCTTCTCATTCAAAAACTCTCTGACGTTGTGGCATCGGAATAATCTTTTTGTAATTATCTCCAGTCGCACTTCTTTTGAGTCTTTTGCCAAATTTGAAGTTACTCCCCTTGATCTTTACATCAGATTCCCCTTATAATGTTCGAAATTGGACATTTCATTCATTATTACATACTCCCCCTTATGATGAAATGAGAATCATTCCATCATACACAAGAATGAATGAAGTCCTCTGCGTAAGCCATCAATTCATAAAGTAGTAAGTAGATATTTACAAATCCACTTATTTAATCGTTTCAGATTAAGGGAATGTGAAGGTAACAACCAATTTCAACGTATGAAATTGTTTTCAATCTTATAAAAAGATTGGTCTGTGAGTATAACAAATATACTCAGTACAACGGATGTACTGTATATATGAGACTTTTAGATGCTCATCGCACCAGGTCTTCCATTCAATCATCGATAGCTTAAGAAAAGCGTATCTATGAATGTTTTGGCAAAATAACATATAAAATGCTAAATCTGTGTAGTGTAGAAAGATAAGGCAACGTATGCTTCTGTTTAGGTTCAAAAAGATAAACCGTGTGGACAACACAAATTTATCAGACTCAATATGTGATCAAAAAGACTTGAAGGRGGGACATATATCCTTTTGATTCAATATCAACTTTCTTCGAATGAGAAATTGATAGATGATGAGCTGCGTGCCCCAAGTGTTATTGAAACACTTATCTGTTAAGAGATAAATGAGTAGCTGGTGGGGTTGTGACAAGAATTGGCCTGGGCTTTGCCTTTTTCAATATTAGTTTCCAAAGAATCGAGAACTAATAGATTATGTGGTATGCTCGGATTTTAGAAGTTTGGAACAAGATTCTTATATTCTTTTAATCCTGACACAACTCTCGTCAATTCTTTTAATCTCACAACAACTACCCCTCTCATTTTCATTTTAGTCTCAGCACACAAACCCTCTTGTATATAAAGCTCACTCAGATATGGTTATCCTCATGGGTAGGTTTGTCGGTTCTGACATTCCATTGAGGTATTTCTGATAAGCACTCAGTCCCTCCTAAAATTACATTTTATGCTCAATTGATCACAAACAGTTGATCAAAAATAATATTTCAGATAAAACACAATGATCAGATAAAAATTGATCAAAATATTTGGCTTTAAGCACAATTAATGAAAGAATGATGCGACAAATATCAGATTATTCGATATGCGAGACAGATGAATGAAGATATGTAAGAACGAGTTTACAGATTCTGATATTAAAAAAATATTAAATATATATCAATCAACGAAAAAACAATATCAAAAAAAAAACTTGAATACAAACGAGCGTATTATCACTGAAAATGATTTTCGTATAAGAGATGTGATAATAACATTTTGAAGAATAGCTGAAACAGGTATTGGAGTTATGTACGACGATAAATTGCACAAGTAAAATCTCAGGAAATACCTGTTCAGAGAAAGTACTCGTTTTACCAAAACAAATTATTTTCCAAAAACATTTATTAAAAACTTCTAGAGACTCCCCCTAGAAAGTTGATTTCAGTAATGTTTCAGTTTAGCAAAAAAAAAATAAGAAAATGAAAACAGGTTTAGCACGGGTCGTAAACTATGTGTTTAGAAACCACACTCGGTAACGCGCGAGTCCTGAACTGATGTATTCAGAAGCCTTATTTGGAAAATATTACAACTCCCCCTGCATTGGTGTATCACTGAAATGATATTCTGATCAGCACAAAATTGACACACCTGCAAAACCAGATTAAGTAGAATTTGATACCCAAATGAGTTTGGGTCCTATTATGTTGGTATCGGGTTGGGGTATGTTGTAACTTCCAAACCATCTATTCTTATAATATGTAATCTTTTTAGCACTGTGAACAGGATGATCAGGAATAAAATATGATCCGTACCAGTAATTGTGATCATACTTGTTCTTACCTTTCCAACTGTTCTGATAACTGTTATCTCCATGCCACCTGTTGAACCTTTTGTTATTGACAAAATTATTGGTTCTGCATGTTGAGCACATAATTCTTCTCTTGCTAAGATTGATCAAATCATTAGTGGATCTCACAATGCAAGGAAGAACATAGTTAGTAACAACAGGTGTATGAGATAAAACAGAATCAAATTATTAACCCAAATGCTTTTCCCTTTTGAATGATAATTGGGTGATCCAATGACATATCCTTGATAATACTGATTTGAAGAATGAGAATTGTTCTTAGAAACAGTTGATTTAGGACTGTTATAATAACTGTTAGATTTAACACTAGAACAGTTATAAAAGCTAGTATTACACTGTGATTGAGAACCAGTTAGGCTTTTAGCACATGAAAAGTCTTTTACTTTCTTTAATAACTGGTCTCTTTCATCAGCAACTAAATCGTATTTCATTTTCAGTTCAGTTCTCATCTTTATCTCAGTTTCAAGGTTTGTCTTTAGATCAGACAATTTGCTTGTAGTGTCCAGGAGTTTACCTTCTAACTCCTTCTGAAGCATTTCAAACGTTCTCTTCTGATTTATTAACTCTCGTTTCTCTTCATCTGAGCTACACTTTTCATTCTCCGAAGCGATGTCAAGCCAATTTTTCTTATTTGCAAGCTCTTTAGCAATTGTTGTATACTTCTTTGAAGTATTTCTTTTCTCAAGGGCAAATTGCTTCTTCTCTTCGTCTAAAGCCTTCTGCTTTAGATCAATGCTTTCAGATAATTTCTGTAATTGACACTGACAGTCTTCGAAGATGTCTTTCTTTTATTTATCATTCTTGGCTCGTTCCAAGATAATCAGCTGCTCAGAATCCGAGATTTGCTTTAACAACATTTTAGCATTCAGTTCAAGAGAGTTTATCTTATCTTCAAAAGATATGAGTTTAGCACCAAATTTTCTTTCAAATTCAATACATCTCCTCTTCTATTTCTCAAATTTATTCCTTTTAGCATTAAAATTCTTCTCCATTTCTAAATCTCTTCTTTCTCTAGGTTTAGAAGCTTTCTTAGTTCAACCATGTCACTTTCAGATTTATCAGTTAAAACCTCTGACTCTTTACTATTTCTCCCAAAAGAATTCCTTTCACTTTTTAGCTCTTGAAGTTTATTGAACGTGTCTTTATTAGCTTTACTCCAAATTCTCAAATCATCATCATAGTTTTTCCTCACTGAACTTAGAGTATTCTCAAGTTTATTAATTTTATCCATGAAATCATTCTCAACTTTTTCCAATGCTACTTTATGATCTTGATGTAGATTAGCAATAAGTTCTACATTATCACGATTCTCGTAGAACATATTAATATATTTCTCTTTATAGCTCTCTATGCTCTTTTCCAGCTCGCAAATATGAGCTCTCATCTCTTGATTCTCCTTCTCTAGGATATCTGCCATTAAAAAAATAAGATTGATTAATTACAGGATCTAATGCAATGAAATCATATAAAAGAAATCAGGAACAATTAAGCTCAAAAAGAAAAACAGAAAAACACTAAAAACTAATGAGAAATTAGAAAAAGACGAAAAACTGTCTAGAATCAGTAAAAACAGTTAACACTGTTAAAACAATTAAAAACTGTTAAAAACAGTCAAAAACAATTAAAACTGATAAGAAACAGTTTATACGACGTAAAATAGTCTAAGCATTCTCAAACAGTTTAAAAACACAGAACAAAACAAACAGATAACAATGATCCACAAATTAAAATCTAGAAAAAAAAATAAACCCAAGAAAATATAAGCCCAAAACAAGTATCCAAGTCCAAAATAATGATTCAAGCCCAAATCAATTGCATAAGCACAAAATAAATTCCAAGAATTAAAAGCAAAAACTCTTGTCCAAAACCGATTAGAAACTATAAAGGTACACCAAATCTAGTTCCGGGAACACTATCCGGACAAGGTTGATCACTTTCAGATAAAATGATCAAGAAGTTATGTTTAGTCGAGGAATCACAAATCTGGACAGTCCCCTAAAATGATCTGAACACTAGCAACAACCGCTCAGGTAGCTTTTTCCATTCTTGTGTGTCCCCAATAGATATTTTGTGTTCTGTTGTTCCTTGCAGCTTTACTTTGGATAATGCTTGCCACCTGTAACACCCCCAAATCCATACATTGCATATAACACATATTTCATACATCAAATACATGTTTTAAACCCACATAGGTCCATAATACAGGAGTCTAAAATACGAAATACACAACTCAAAAATTCCAAATACAAGTTCTTGCAAATGTAATTCCTATGAGTTCCTATCTTCCCACATGCAAGTAAAAATAGAATCATAGTATGCCTTTCCCCTTATCACTATAGCTAGTATTACCTGCACACACATAATTGAAACACGCAAAATGAGGGTTAGACAACAGTCTAGTGAGATCCCCCTTTTTCATGCAGTGCAGGGTGATAAACACCAAAACCTTTATCACAAATTGTAGCATAAAAACAGATTCTGCTTTGGTCCATCGGTCCTCTGGACAAAATCAGCACTTAGAAAATTTGACGCCAAGAGGTCCAGAGCCCCTCTTGTTCCTCTTCCAGAGCTTTTGGACAATACATGCACGCTCAACCAGAGCTTCTGGAATTACGCATAAGACCATCCAGAGCCTCTCCAGACTAGCGCTCAAGGCCATCCAGATCCCCTCTGAACTATTATAAGGAAGTTCGCCAAGTATAAAAACATTTGAAAACTCTTTTAGATTTATGACCAGAGCTTCTGGTTCCTTAATCTAGAACCTCTGGTTCAAAACCAAAATATTTATAAAAGGCTTTAAGTTTAACAAGAGCCTCTGGTTCCTCAATCCAGAGCTTCCAATCTAAAATCAAGACCAACCAGAGCCCCTCTAGTCTATTTTTCGTAAAAAGAATCCAAGTATAAAAACTCTCAAAATGATTTTTATAAAGGAAGTTTAATACAGAGCTCTTATTTAGAAGATGCAGAGCCTCTGTRTGCGGAAGCCTTATTTTAAAAGCAGAGCTATGTATCTAGCGGATATAGAGGCTTTGCACAAAAACCCAATTTTTAATACAGAGCTATGTATTTAACAAATACAGAGCTTCTGTGTGATAAACCAATTTTTGATATAGAGCTCTGTATCTAACAGATACAGAGCTTTTGATTTTCACAACCGACTATGCAAAAACACTTGCATTGTTTTCAAACACTAGCCAGACCCTTCAGGTTCTTTAAAATAAATACCAACCAAAGCCCTCTAGTTCCTTGACAGGTATACCCAGAGCCTTTGTGGTACCTCTGGTTCAACAGTATGATCAAAACAGTTTTATCCAAAATCCATGACCAAGGGCCATATTTTTCGCAATCCATAACATCAATACTATCATCTCTAATAAGAACAACATCTCTGAATCCCCAAATCACTAAGAAGTGAGAACTCTAATATGTTGTATCCTAAGAGACATAATAGCAATAGTTATACCATGCACACACAACGACCATCCTTATTACATCTAGAATCCCTATCATAGCAACAGCCATCACAAACCACACACAACCAACCTTATTTCCCCTGTAAATTATATGAAGTTTTTCATCCAACTTACAGCCTGCAGTATTCCTGTTAGAGTGAACCTGTTCATAGTTTCATCAAAATCTGGTTCCCCCCACAGGTTTATATTTCAAAACCTGATTGAACCATAAGAACACTCATGTTCTTTCCAAACAGCAATTCTGGTTTCCCCCACAGGTTTATATTTCAAAACCCGATTGAACCATAAGAACACTCTTGTTC
>NW_020202345.1:29684-33589 GCF_001531365.2 Cynara cardunculus var. scolymus
ATCATACAAGCTGCTTACCAAGGTGCTTGTATGCTGCTTCCAATTATGTGGACATAAATAATTCACACCACATACACATATAATCCATTTTATTTATCATGCATAATCACATACTTCCAATTAATTCATGCTTATTAACACATAAACACATAATGTACCTTAACCCAATATGTATGAGAGCATGGTTATCACATTATTCCCCCCTCAAAAGAATTTCATCCCGGAATTCACATTTCAAACAACCAAGGATAATGGGTTCTCATCTCTGATTCCAACTCCCATGTTGCTTCAGAACCCTTATGAAACCTCCACTGAATTTTCACCAGCTTGATTTCTTTATTTCTTGGAGTCTTGACCTTACTGTCAGTTATGGCTTCTGGTGCCTCTTGGAAGTTCCTAACTTGATATCTGGAAGTGAGATGGCTTAAACACTTACGTAAGTTCTTCTGGTAGCTCTAGCTGGTAGGCTACTGCTCCAATTCTTTTGCAAATTTTGAAAGGCCCAACATATCATGGACTGAGCTTGCCTTTCTTCCCAAACCTTTTTACACCCTTCCAAGGAGATGCTTTAAACATTACCAGATCTCCCATAGAGAATTCAATTGGTTTCCTTCTTTGATCAGCATAACTCTTTTGCTTGTCTTGAGCAGTCTTGATTTTGGCTCTAATCTGCTCAATTTTCTCTACTGTGACTTGCACAATTTCTGGTCCTGTTAACTGCCTTTCACCTACTTCATTCCATCACACAGGAGTTCTGCATTTGCGTCCATACAGAACTTCATATGGGGCTGCCTTAATGCAGGAATGATAGCTGTTATTGTATACAAATTCAATCAAAGGCAGGTGATCTTCCCAGGTTCCTCTAAAATCAATTATGCAAGCCCTTAGCATATCCTCCAGAGTCTGAATGGTTCTTTCACTTTGCCCATCAGTCTGTGGGTGATATGCTGTGCTCAAATGGATTTGAGAACCCAAGGCCTTTTGGAAACTTCCCTAGAACTTAGAAGTGAATCTGTTATCTCTGTCTGAAATGATAGACAATGGAACTCCATACTGGTCACAATTTCCTTAATATACAGTTGAGCCAGCCTCTCAAGAGTATAACTTTATTTCATAGGCAAGAAATGTGCAGACTTGGACAATCGATCAACTATTGCCCATATTGCATCAAGACCTTTTGGTGTTCGGGGTAACTTCATTATGAAGTCCATTGTTATATGGTCCCATTTTCAGATAGGTATTTCCAAGGTTTGCAAGCTTCCATAAGGTTTTTGGTGTTCAATCTTTACCTGCAGGCATGTCATACACTGTTCAACATACTCAGTTATGCTCTTCTTTAGTCCTGGCCACCAGTAGAACACTTTCAAATTCTTGTGCATTTTATTGGTGCCTAGGTGTATTGAGTAACGAGACATGTGACTATCATCCAAAATGATCTTCCTTGTATTTCCATGGCATGGTACCCAGATTCTGTTTTGAAAACACAACAGCCCTTGATCATTCTTTTCTAAGTTGGCAAGCATCTTTCCCAATCCTTCTACCTTGATGTGCTCTGCTTGAACATCCTCTGCCTGATATCTCTGTATCTTCTTATGAAGGTCCAGAGATAGATTTATGCTCATTGCCACAGCTTTGATAGTTCCACTTTTCTCTTTGCAGCTTAGAGCATCAACTACAACATTGGCTTTTCCTGGATGGTAAAGAACTTCACAATCATAATCACTTACCAATTCAATCCATCTTCTCTGCCTCATGTTGAGTTCTTTCTGAGAAAACAGATGCTGCAGGCTTTTATGGTTTGTGAATATCTTGCATCTGGTCCCCAACAAGTAGTGCCTCCAAATCTTTAGTGCAATGACAACAGCTGCCAATTCCATATCATGGGTTAGATATTGCTTCTCATGATCTTTTAACTGGCGAGATACATAGGCTATTACTTTTCCCTTTTGCATCAACACACAGCCCAAACCCAACTTGGATGCATCACTGTAGACAATGAAATCTTCTGTTCCTTCTAGTAAAGATAGGATTGGTGCACTGTAGAGACGGTCCTTTAAAGTTTGAAAAGCCTTTTGTTGATCCTCTGCCCATTGAAACTTGAAATCTTTGCGGGTCAACTTGGTTAGAGGTACAACTATTTTGGAGAAATCTTGGATGAACTTTCTATAATAACCAGCCAATCCAAGGAAACTTCTTACCTCAGATGGGTTTTTGTTGGATCTAAAAATTCAGCTTTGATATTGATCTATTACTCTGAATGAACTCTAGGACGATTAAAGTGCAGCGGAAACAATAATAAGAACAAAACAGAGTAATTAAACCAAGAACACACAGTTAATATGAGGAAGAAGATGAACACAAGAGAATAGCTTCAAAGATTTTTCAATTCATTCAATTGAAAATAAGACGATTACAATTCGGAAGCACACTGAATACAAAGGCCTTAGCCGCTATTTATACTAGCTCCTAACGACCTTACTAACAAGATCTAGACGCGTGAAATCATCTAAGTCGTCCAAATAAAGTCGATTAAAGACCTAGTCACGTGAGAAGCACATGTAGCTAACAACCTTTGAAAAATAGTAGAACATGATCTTAACGGAAGACGAAATCCGCAGACCCTCTGTGAGCCATCTCAGAGGCTCTGCTGTGATTGACTTGTATGATCTTATTGCCAGAGGACCATTTTCCAGAACGTCTGTGAGAGACATCAGAGGTTCTGTTACATTTTACTTTCACGATGAAACAACTTCTGTTGATAGTCCTCTGTTGTCTTCTGTGGAAGATACCCTTCTGTCAATACTTGCAGAATACATTTTCATACTTTTACAAGAGGTAAATAATAGAGCTAACAATCTCCTCCTAAGTATGAAAAAGTAAAAATGGACAAATGGGTGCAAGAAATGACTAATGAAAAAAAAAATACAAGAGGAGATTAAACTCATCCTCTGAAGGAGACTTGAACTTTGATCGTTTCTAGAAGGTGGTTTACTTCATCCGCCCTTAAATGCCCTCTCTGCACCTCTGTCACCACTAGGTTGAACACCCACTCAAGAGACTCTGTCGAATATTTGTGCATCTCTTTGGGATCGAAGAACCTTAGAATTTCATCCTTGTCCAGGAATACAAACCCAAAGATGGGATTGTGGACAATGGTGTTGGGATGAAATCTAAGCAGCCAACTTGGTCTGTTATTTGGAGGGGAAATTTTTAGCTCTGGCTGGGCCAACCTCATTGTGATGTCGAAATCTTTATGGCTGTAGAACTTTACTTGAGCGCGCATTACCTCAATCAGCCTTCTTAGAGAAATCGAATATGTTGACCTCCTCTCCGTGTATTTGTTGAATATCTTGTGAAGGAATATTAGGTCAAATACACAGAGGTTGTGGAGGTCAGCATTTGTGAAAGTATATAGGTTATCGTCATCCTTTTTTACCACATATTGAGCATATAGCGCGGTCTTCTTGAGAATAGTCCTTGGAGAAATTGTTTCGAGAGAGGTGATCACATGCTCTGAGAAGACCTGCTCTGGTGGCCTTGTGAGCTTTGAGAAGTGGAACTTTGCAATGGCAGAGGGCATACCTGTAAGCTCTGGGTCATAAGGGGGATCTGTGTCCACAGCTGAGTAACGCCACCGCAGAATCTCCTCAACAGTGGTTACAGGCTCTGTGCGCACTTTCTGCATAGGAATCTTGCTCATAGATTCAAGGATCTCAGAAACCCTCCCCACCGTGGCAGATTCTGGCATTCTAGTTTCTTCTTCTAGTATCAGCCTCTGGGTGGACCCCTCTGGTAGGATTGGCTTGATAGTTCCTACCAGAGCGTCAAACGTACCCGTGGACGTTTCCTCTGGAATCTTCGCCATTTTAGAGAAAGAGCCTTCTCCAGCTCTGGGGATGGGGGCT
>NW_020202345.1:34024-36898 GCF_001531365.2 Cynara cardunculus var. scolymus
TCTCATTTCTGAAGTTATCACCTTCTTTGACGAGTTTCTTCGTGCAGTCTCTTATAGCTTCGTTGCTTGCTCAGGATTCCTTGAGGAGTTGGTCGGTGTATTTCCACACGGTCTCTCCAAGGGCTTCAACCATTGCGTCTAGCTCTCTGCGAGTGGCTAGATGGTTAATGTTAGCCCTGGAGGATTTAGAATCAATGCCATAGGTGACCGCAGAGGAGAACATCCCTTTAATCTCGTCCTTGAAGGCAGAATAATCCGTGTAGCCGGCGGAAATAAAGTCTGCTGCAAATTGGGTGGCAACCTCTGTTAGTTCTGTCTTAAGCTTTTGGATTGAAGAAGGGTTGAGAGACAGGGCATTGAATGCTTCTGCTAGATCATCTTTGTTGAGGACAGAGCTCTGAAGGGCTGATACAGTCGCCTTGAGCTCAGAAGTTATGGAAGTCAACTCCTTCAAAGCCTCTGTTAGCGGTGCAAGAGCCTCTGTCGCCGGTTGGGAGGAGAACAAGCTTTTCAACTCATCCATTCTCTTGAATACCTCTGTGGCGAAGGTTTTGTAACTCCTCCTTCGTCACATAAGTACTCTGGGAACCTAGATCACCAACACATGGTGACCTAGTAGCCTCGGAGTGTGAGGCGCCCTCAGTGACTGGTTTTTCGATGTCAGCTCGGGGACTTCCATCGGATCCTCGAACATCTCCAATTGGAGAGCCTACCAGTGTTCTGTCGATGTCATGTCCAGTAGGTTCAGAGCCTAACTTGGCAGAGGGATCGAGTGGACACTTTGGGCATTCTAGACCCGCAGTCTCTGTGAATCTCTCATATGCCTCTGAAGCATAACTTGGTTGTTCACTCAAGTGTGGAGGGGCAATGGATGCCTCTCTGGGTTGTGACGAGTCCTTGGGCGAATGGACTCTTATTGTAAAACCAACATCCTTTTGAGAGGATGTTGGAGTTGATTGTGGTTCCCGGGCTGTGCATTCGACAGAAGACGAAAGAATGTCCTCTGCGAGGCAGGTTTGGGTAGGGTTCAGCATGTGCACGCCTTGTTCAATAGGGGTTCCCTCTAGAAATATGGGTAGCACTAGGAAGGGGCTAGGATGTGTGCCTTCGGCATCTTTTACTCCCTCTTCTATCTCCAATTCTTCTTCTTCGTCGTCTATTACGACTTCTGTCCCCAAATTCGCTACCTCTGTGGGCGCTTTTAATTCTTGTTGGATGTGGAAGATGACATCGTGTATCTGCTCTGTTGGGGACTCTTCGTGAACTACCTTGCGCAACCTTCTACGCTTTGGAGCAGCCTCTGCAGGGCTTTCTTGGATGACAGCCTCTGTGACCTCAACCTCTGCGGGTTGGGCCTTCTTAGATTTCCTCTTCTTTGGCTTTTGCAGAGGACTGCTTGGACCCTCTTCTTCTGCGGGTCTCTTCTTCCCTTTCTTTTTCTCAGAAGAGTCAACACCCTTCCGAGTCTTCTTTGTCTTCTTTGGTGGGGGACTTGCTACTCTCGGTCTGTCCTCACTCACCTCTCTAGCCTCTACTGGCTCCTCCCTTCTTCCCTCAACCCTTATTTTTTGCACTCTTTCTCCTAAGGGGATACCTATGCGTGGAGGGGTTTCAGGGACCGGCTCTGGCCTCCTGTATCCACGTCTGTACGCTTTCCTATCTCCGTGGCTAAGGTATTTGAGCATGGCTTTTGATAGAGGTCTYGGGCTTCTGTACCCYAGCTCATGCTCTDTGGGGTGGAACTCCTTCATCGGATACAAACGCGCATTAGGTTCTGCAGAGGGCAGCTTCTCTGCTATCATTTCACCAAAGACCAGACCAAAGAACCTCTATAGGATAAGGTTTGGATGATTGAGATCCTCTTTGGCCATTTTCTGTGCCTTCACTTTAGACTTCTCACCCCTCTGAGTAGCGCACTTCTTCTTGATTAATCCCATCATGTCTTCGAATATGAGCTGTGCATAATCAAGGGGTAGGTTAAAATAGATTCCATATACAATGGAAAGCATGGCGTGTGAGGCTTGGTCATGGCTGCCGACCTTTCCTGTTAGACATCAATTGATTATGGAAAACAAAGTATTCCAAATTGGGGGAAGGCCTTTCCGTTTGAATTCAGTCCTTTTAGCAATTTTTGTCTTGGCAGTGTAGGAGTGAAATTCAAGAAATTGGATCAATTCGGCGTTTGTTGGGGTTGGGGCRAAGGTATCCAAATTGAGAGTTGCCAAGGAGGGTAGGTGCAGGGCTGTTCGAAGGGTATTCACATTTAGTTCCATTGGGACAAGCGATTTCACAGTCGGGTGTGAGGCATAACCTACAATGCTTAAACCAGAATTATCTAGGGTAGTGATATATGAACTTAGCAAGAATTGGGTAATATATGCTTCTGGTGTAGGTTTAGTTGCTGAGAGAGCATAGTATAATGGATGGTTGCGAAGGATTTCAATGAGAGGATAGGTGAATTCAGGAAAACCAAATGAAGAAGGAGCAAAATAATAGTTATTGGGTTTCTTTACCAGGACCACTCTCTCATATCGATTTTGAAAAAACGATAGGGCATGAGAGGTGAGTGCCTGGGATTGGGTTACTTCGTTGTTGCTTGAGACATTTACAGATTGAGCGGAGGCGGAAGAACTGGAAGACATATTTGCAGGTTTGGCCGGAAACCTTGAAGTTCGTCGCAGTAAGGAGAAATGTAAAGGTTTACGTTTTGGGGGGAAGGGGTATTTATAGTGAGGGATTTTAAATGGGAACCATTTATTAGGAGAAAAAGTGTGATGAGTGGCTATAGGGAGTGACGAATAAAAAATATGACACACGATGTTGGGAAGACGCACGATTGATGACGTGCGCCCCCGTTTTTGACACGCGCGTGAT
>NW_020202346.1:0-1974 GCF_001531365.2 Cynara cardunculus var. scolymus
ATCTCTCTGTGGATTTTTATAAAACCCGTTTAGGTATAAAGGTGAAACACTTGAAAGAAGGCCCGGCACATATCACAGAGTCTCTGTACCCCTTAGGCCTCTGACAGAACTCTCTTGATAGTTCTAGTTTATTGATATGGTGCGCGTGGTTCTGCGGATAAGGGTAAGAACTCATATGCGCGTGTCAGAAAACGGAAGCGGACGTCATCAATCGTGCGTCTTCCCAATACGACGTGTCATAACTTTATCAACTGTTTCACCCAAAGTCACTCATAACCTTTGACGGTTCAATTTTTTTAAAAATCCCCTACCTATAAATACCCTCTTTCCCCACCCCCCCATTTTAAACCTTACGCTCTCATAACTCTCAAAGAAAACCTGCAACTCTCTCTCTCAAAGAAAACCTGCAACTATGTCTTCTTCGAGTGCATCCGCCCAGTCCGTCAACGTCTTAAGTGACAACGAGGTCACTCAGGCGCAAGCTTTAACCTCGCACGCACTTTCTTTTGTTCAGAACAAATACGAGAAAATCATATTGGTGAAGAAGCCCAACAACTACTTTTTCGTCCCGTCTTTATCAGGTTTTCCCGAATCCTCTTATCATCTCATTTCAATTCTTAAGAATCACCCAATTTTTTATGCTTTAACTGCCACACGCCCCACACCAGAAACATATATCACACAATTTCTTCTTAGCGCATATCTCACTACCTTAGATAACTCAGGGCTAACCATTGTTGGTTATGCCTCTCACCGAGTGAACAAATCACTGGTTCCACTGGAATTGAGTGTTGAAACACTTAGAACTGCTCTTCACCTCCCCGCTCTTGCCCAATTGAATATGAATTCTTTTGCTGCTACTCCCTTAGATGAGGAACTCATTAAATTTTTGGAATTCCACTCTTACGCAACCCCTATCTCTAAAAGAACCCAATTTCGGCGTAAGAATTTACCCCCTCTTTGGAACACCCTTTTCTCTATAATCAACTGTTGCTTAACTGGCAAAGTTGGAAGCCACGAMCAGACATCCCATGCCATGATTTCAATCATGTATGGGATACACTTTAATCTCCCCCTTGACTATGCCCAATTAATCTTTGACGACATGGTTGGCCTGATAAAGAAGAAATGTGCCAGCCAAAAGGGCGAAAAGAAGAAGGTAYAGGCCCAACAGAAGGCCAAGGAAAACGTTAACCAACCAAATCTCATTCTACAACGCTTCCATGGTTTGGTGTTCGGCGACCTCCTGGCCGTAAAGCTGCCTGCGGTAGAGCCAAATGCAAGGCTCTACCCGTTTAGCTCATTCCACCCAACGGAACACAAGCATGGCTACAGAAGCCCATGTCCAATCTCCAAAGCCATGCTCAGGTATCTATCTCATGAAGAACGAAAAGCCTACAGACATGGTAACAAGCAACCAGAACCGGTCCCTGCAACCCCACCACGCATAGTAGTTCCCCTAGGTGAGAGTGTGAACAAAATGAGAGTAGAGAAAAGAACGGAGGAGCCAGTAGTGGCTGGTGAGATGAGTGAGCATCCACCTAGTATCCCATCACCTCCATGCCAGAAGAAGAAGAAGTCAAAGAAGGTTGGTGATACTTCTGTGAAGAAGACGAAAAATAGGCCCGCAAAAGAAGAGGGCCCAACTGTGCCTATGCCCAAGCCTAAGAAAAGAAAAACCAAGAAGGCTGAACGTACAGAGCCTGCAATCACATAACCAGTGGTCGTAGAGGCTATCGTAGAAGAGCAGGCAGAGGCTACAGCTCCTAAGCGCAGAAGGTTGCGCAAGGTGAATAGCGAAGTTTCCACATCGAAGCAAATTCAGAATGTTCTGTTGAATATCCAGAAGGAGCTCCAGGCGCAAATTGATCCTATCAATATGGGCACATAAGTCGTTCTAGACGACGAAGATGAAGAAGAAGACCTAGGAGAGGGAGAAAAAGATGCCCTTGGCACACATCCAAGCCAAACTCC
>NW_020202346.1:3434-4860 GCF_001531365.2 Cynara cardunculus var. scolymus
AAGGCCATAGCTGCAGAGTCCTCAAAGAAAGGGTCTTCATCAAGTATAGAGACTCCAGAGCCATTCGATGAAGAAAAGCATGCTGGTGAAGACCCCGAGATCATAAAAGCTTTAAAAATATCCTTGGCAGAGGCTCAGGCAAARAAGCGCAAAGTGCCCATGCATTACAGAGAAGGTGAGGCCACATCTTCTGCATTCCCACAAGTTCAAGTTCCACCAGTCCAACAGCAGACAACATCCACGGGTACGTTTGACGCTCTGCAAGGAACGGTCAAGCTAATCCTTGCAGAGGGGTCTACCCAGATTCCAATCCTAGAAGAAGAGGAAGAGAAACCCAGGACGCCAACAGAGACAGCCACGGAAGGACAGGTCTCTCAGATTTTTGAGTCGATGAACAAAATTCGAATTTACAAACCTCGCACAGAGCCCGTTACTACTCCAGAAGAGGTTTTAATATGGAAGTACTCTGTAGCCGAYAAAGAACCCCCGTATGACCCAGAACTTACAGGAATACCTTCACCAATCGCCAAGTACCACTTCACAAGGCTCATCAGGCCCAGAGAGCAGGTCTTCTCAGAGTACGCAATTAAAAGTCTCAAGACAATTACTCCAAGAACTCTGATGAAGAAGCAAGTGCTCTACGCACAATATGTGGTAAGGAGAGAAGATGGAAATATTTATACCTTCACCGACGCAGATTTACACAACCTCTATGTGTTCGATCTCATCTATATGTACAAGATCTTAAATGTCTACATGGAGAAGAGGTCAACCTATTCTTTGTCCCTCGAAAAGCTAGTACAGGTTATGCGCGTCCAAGTAAAATTCTACAGCCAGAAGGATTTTGAAATAGCAGTAAGGTTGATGCAGAAGRATCTACGAATTTCTCCTCCACAGAGCCGGCCTAACTGGATCCTCAGGCATCATCCCAACACCACTATACACATAACCTTGTTTGGATTTGTGTTTTTGGACAGAGATGAGATCCTGCGATTCTATGATCCTACAGAAGCTCCTCGTTATTCAACAGAGACGCTGGAGTGGATCTTTAAGTGTGCGATGAAAGAGGTGGAAAGAGGTCATTTATGGGAGGCAGAAGTAGCAGGCATCCTGGAGTCGATCAAAGTGCAAATAAACTTCAGAGAATCGGTCTTCACTGTCTATAGGCTGATCAAAGTAGATTTTCTTTATGCGGCAGATAACTTCCCAGAATCTGCAGTTTAATCTTATTCCTCTGTAAAACAATTATTGACATTTAAGTTTTGTAATTCTTTCATTCCAGTCCTTGTAATTCATTTCAAGTAATTCATCTCAGAGGCTGATGTTTTATCACCTCTTGTAATTTCCTTTCAATTAAGTTTTGAACTTGCAACTAGAGTTTAAATTTACTTTTTCATACTTAGGGAGAGATTGTTAGCTCTCATTC
>NW_020202346.1:7815-23461 GCF_001531365.2 Cynara cardunculus var. scolymus
TGATTTAATAGAGTGAAACAGGGTAATCTGAAGAAAACTGGTGTTCTAGAAAATGTAGATTAAAACCAAAAACAGAAGTAATCGAATAAGAATTCAATTCCTGCTCTGATACCAATTGTTGGACCTGTAAATTCAATTTTGATATTGATCTAATACTCTGAATGAACTCTAAGACGATTAAAGTGCAACGGAAACAATAATAAGAACAGAACAGAGTAAATAAACCAAGAACACACAGTCAAGATGAGAAAGAAGGTGAATGTAGGAGAATTTCTTCAAAGGTTTTTAAATTCATTCAATTGAAAAATTAGACGAATACAATACGGAAGCACACTGATTACAAAGGCCTTAGCCGCTATTTATACTAGTTCCTAACGACCTTACTGACAAGATCTTGACGCGTGAAATCATCTAAGCCGTCCAAATAAAGTCGATTAAGTCCTAGTCACGTAAGAAGCACATGCAGCTAATAACCATTGAAAAACAGTTAGAATAATCTTCACAGAAGACGAAATCCGCAGACCCTCTGTGAGCCATCTCAGAGGCTCTGCTGTAATTGACTTGCATGTTTTTATTGACAGAGGACCATTTTCCAGAACCTCTGTGAGAGACATCAGAGGTTCTGTCACACTTTAGTTGCTCGAATATAAGGCTTCTGTCGTTAGTCCTCTGTTGTCTTCTGTGGAAGATATTCTTTTGTCAAGACTTGCAGAATACTTTTTCATACTTTTACAAGAAGTGAATAATAGAGCTAACAAATAATTTCCCTATATGTTTATCTACATGAAGATTGACTGATGATTTGTATAGTTTTGGAAGATGTAACTAGATTAGTGCAAGAATTGAATTTTGAATTTTTGGACCATGTATTTTCTTCTGGTAGATTCTTGTACTAAGGGACCTTTGTGGTGTACAAACATGTATTTCTTGTATATGAAGTATATGTTACATGCAATGTATGGAATGGGGTGTTACAATAGGATAACAAGATGATTAGAAATCCTTTACTTTTTTTTTCAACCCAATCGCTCTTTTGATTTTGGAATTGTTTTTATCAATATATTGTTTCTTATACACACAAATCTCCATTATGGAATGGAGAATGGTAATATTTAGGATTCATTAATAAATCAAGAATACATTCTTGGGAGAAAGCCTTCCCGTATTGGGCACTAATATTTTTTTTAACGTCTAATTAGATCGGGTAATAATTTAAATTAAGAACGGAAGCTCGTTGTTTTTTCTTTCTCTATAATCAAAATGAAATTAATTGAAGCCGTGGGGCCCTATCCATTTATTAATTCGACCCAACTTGAAATCGACTTCGGTTTGCTCCCTTTCAATAATTTAAAGAAGGTTTTGTACCGAGCCAAAGAATAAAATATTCTCAAAAACTCTAAATTGATACGACATGCTATTTTTTCCATTCATTCCCTTTCAGGATCAGTCGTGGTCTTCCAAACTTTACCGATGGTATGGACGAATCCCTCGCTTCATCTAAATGTGTAAAAGATCCTGGCCGCACTTAAAATATGCGCTCTACCGTTGAGTTAGCAACCCAAATAGAAAAAGTCTATACAGATACAATCAAAATAAAACAAAATGATTAATCAAAGCATTAAACTAAGAAAAAAAATTATAATATATTTGGAACAGAAAAATGACTAAATCGGATGAAAAAAGAAAAAATTTCCCGACCCAAAAAAATAAAGAAATGTAAAAAATGTCAGACCATCCCCTATTTGTATGTTATCCACTTTTTCAATCAAAAAATCGGGCATCAAAGCTAATCCGGCGAACCCATCATTTGAGTCAACTAAGATAAAAAAAAAAACCTATGGGACGAAAATAAATAGAGCTGCTTATCACGATGAATTATATTTGTTCGATACAATGTTGTCAATATAAAGGTTAAGAAAAGAATACAATGAAAAAAAAATACAAGAACTTAAATTGAAATAATAGTAAAAAAAAAGCACTTGTGTTGGATTGGCACTACATATATACTAAACTTTTAGTTTAGATGGAGAATAAATAAAGAGGAATCACAAAAAGGATTTATGGAATGAATAGTGTTGAATCCATATAAGTCGAATACATGTGATAACTAGATCCTGGTTATCACCTGAGGTAATTAATATGTGATTACTTGTTAAATAATTATGTGACAGCATGATAAATTGCTATATGTCATTATGTTAGTGTGAGAATTTTATGAATTGGAATTATATGCACAATGTGAAATGCATATAATATATATATATATATGTATGCATGAGTTATGTACACAGTTATATATGCATAAATTGAGTGTATGAATTTGTGAGTGTATATGCATGGGGTACGTATGCATGCATGTGGGGAAGGGGAGAGGAAGGCTGTGAATAGCCGACTTTCTTTTTAGGGAAGAGTATAAAAGGAGGGCTAACCTCCATTTTGCATTTTCTTGCCAAAATTAAGAATAGTGTGCGATTTAAGAAGAGAGAGGTTTGACCGGATTGTTGTTGATTTGAATCAAGCGGATTCAAGTAATTCCCAACCTTAATTCTAAAAGTTTTTGAAGGTGAGTGGTTAAAATGTTTTAATCTCTTTGAAATGCATAAATTGTTTGTATAAATTTTCACCCGGTTTGAAGTTTAAACCGTATGAGTGTTATCCAGATTAGAGTAAACAGGTCAAGTGTTAAGCTATTTACATATAAAACGGACAAAGTGTGAGCGATTAAAGGATAAATCGCTTGATGTATCAACCGGTTTAGTTTTAAACTGGACAAGGGTCGAGTGGATTAGACTTAAATCGGACATGTCTTAACCGGTTTAAAAATAAATCGATCAAAGTGTTGGCCGGTTTATGTGATGAGCGATTTATGAACTTCGATTTTATGTCAAGTATTTCAAATGGAGAAGTAGGAATACGACTATGGGGTTGGCCGATTTATTTAAATCGGACATGATACCCGAATTGTTAAATCGTACGAATATGAATATTGTTGTTCGGATTATTAATCCGGACAAGGTTTTTGGGAATTATTCTAAGTGGTAAATCAGACACGATGAGAAAAGTTGTCCAGATTAGTAATCCGGCCAAGGTTTGACCGTTTGTTATATATGAAAAGTTGTTTTTATATCAAAGTTTTGGTATTTTCACCATGCAATAACAGAAAAGGGAACTCACTGGACCTTTCGGTCTAACCCTCGTTTTGTGATTTTAATTATGTATTGCAGGAGGTACAGACGGTCAGGGAAAAAGGAAAATATGATAATTCCCTATGTGTTTATCTACATGAAGAACTGCTGATGATATGTATAGTTTTGGTAGATGAAACTTGATTAGTACAAGAATTGTATTTTGAATTTTTGGACCATGTGTTCTGTGATGGTAGATTCTTGTACTAAGGGACTTATGTGGGGTATTAACATGTATTTCTGATGTATGAAGTATATGTTACATGAAATGTATGATATTGGGTGTTACAGAAAGTGGTATCAGAGCCTGAGTTTAAGGGCTTTAGGTATTCAAAAACATGATACCTAGACTTAAACTGTTTTATTGCATGTTAAGGGTCCCAGACATAGTTAGCACCATTGGAAATAAATATGATGAGTTGAAGGAACAGTGTGTAAGGTAAATTTTAATTACATCTGGCCAATGTAATTATGAATTTATAGGTACATATCTGAACTTGAATACTGCATTATATTTGGGAATGTGAATACGTGATTATTAACACTATAATCTGCAGATGTCTAGCCGAACTCGGAGATCTAAAAGAACGGCTCGTCCAGAGTCTGAGGAAAGAGAAGAATCACCTGTAAATCTTCCAACTAGTACTTTTGGAAATAAAGGCTGGGGAAGACCAAGAGGAAGAGGTAGAGGAAGGAGTCAGTCACAAGGAAGGGGTCGGATTGAAGTACATTCTGAACACGAAGAATCCTATTCTAGGAATGTTCAGGAAAGATCGGTGCGACACCCAGAATATGTAACTAGGGATATGCTAGCAGAGGAAATGGGGAAGTTACGGGAAACTTTAACATCTATTATGGGAATTTTGGCTAGAATAGAAACAGAAAGTGTAGAAATTCAACCCTCTGTACCAGTTACTCATAATAATAAAGGAGATATCAAAATGTTTTTTTGGCATGCAAACATCCAACTTTCTCTAGCGAGAGGGATCCAATAAAAGCTATGTGCTGGATCAAGGAAATTGAATCTGTATTCAACACCATCAGATGTCCAGAATATGATAAAGTTAGATTTGTTGTTTCAGTATTAAAGTCAAATGCTTTGTTTTGGTGGGAAGTTGAATCGTTGGCCAGAATAGATGTTTTACAAACATTATCATGGACATAATTTGTAGGTTCAAGGATCAGTTTTGCCCTAAAATTGTTGTACGACAAATGGAAGAGGACTTTCTGAAGTTAGAACAGGGAAATGGAACAGTTCGAGAGTATACCGAGAAGTTTATTGAATACTCTCGATTTGTTGAACATTACATTTCATCGGAATCCAGGAAGGTAGAAAGGTATATCTGGGGGTTGAAACCAACTATCAGAGAATTTGTAACTGCAATGAACCCCAATACCTTCTCACTAACTGTGGATGCGGCCGAAGTAACAGAAGGAAATAAGACTCGACAATCAGAAGGAAAATTTATGGAAAAGAGAAGATGGGAAGGGCCTTCGTCTAATTTTCGAGGGCCAAAAGTAGTAAAATACGATAACATATATGAGCAGAAGATAGGTGAGAAAGTCTGTTCACAATGCCGACATGTTCATCAGGGTGAATGCAAGATGGACCCAAGAAAGTGTTATAAGTGTGGCGAAGTGGGCCATTTGTCAAGGAATTGCCCAGCCAACAGAAGGTGTTTCAATTGTAATTCTCCAGATCTTATTCGACCAAACTGTCCATTGTTAAGAACTCCACAGCTGACTATGGGGAGTAACGTATCGGGTAAACGAGGAAGACCCACAGTATCCAGAGGAGGGAAAGGAGGGGCACGGGGACGATCCTTCCAGATGACCAAGAATAAGGCAGAGGCTGCGACAGATGTAGTGACAGGTACCTTTCTCCTGAACTCTATACATGCTAAGGTGTTATTTGACTCTGGTGCAAACTTTTCGTTTGTATAACCATTGTTTGCTTAAATTGCATGTTTGAATTCTGTGTTACTTTATGACGAATTAGTAGTTGATACTGCTAATAGTCAGGAAATTGTTACTAGAGTATTCAATAACTGTATTATTGTTATTGAGGGTTGTGAGCTACCGATTCGGTTATTTCCTATGCCGATGAAGGAATTTGATATAGTAGTGGGTATGGACTGGTTGGCAAAGTATCAGGCTAGTATTGTTTGCAATAAGAAAATGATCAGAATCACTTTGCCAGAGAGAGGAACAGTTGTTATCTATGGTGATCGTTAGAATCACCATACTAGTGTTTTAACTGTGATGAAAGCTCAGAAAAGTATCTGGAAGAAGTGCCAGGGATTTTTGGCATATGTGATTGATGCAAAGAAAGAGAAAGGAAAAGAGGAATCGATTCCGATTGTTAATGAATATTCGGAAGTCTTTCCAGAGGACTTGTCTGGATTACCGTCAGACCGAGTTATTGAATTCCGAATTGATCTCATATTAGGGGCTGCACAAGTAGCAAAGGCACCATACCGGTTAGCTCCATCAGAATTGAGAGAATTGGTTGCACATTTAAAAGATCTGACTGATAAAGGATTCATTAGACCCACCACTTCACCTTGGGGTGCTCCGGTCTTATTTGTCAAGAAGAAAGATGGGTCTATGCGAATGTGTATAGACTATCGTGAACTGAACAAATTGACAATTAAGAACAAATATCCTTTGCCAATGATTGATGATTTTTTCGATCAACTGATGGGAGCAAGTTATATTTCCAAGATTAACTTAAGGTCGAGGTATCACCAGTTAAAAGTCAGGGAGGAGGACATTGCTATAACAACAAAAGGCTTTCTTATTTTTTTAGTTATGCCATTTGGCTTAACTAATGCGCCCGCAGCCTTTATGGATTTGATGAATAGGGTATGTAAGGAATATCTTGATAAATTCGTTATTGTATTTATCGATGATATTCTTATATACTCTAAGACCGAAGAGGAACACGCAGAACATCTTCTTTTGATATTGGAATTGCTGAAAAGAGAAAAATTGTACGTAAAATAATCCAAGTGTCAGTTCTGGTTAAGGGAAGTTCAGTTTCTGGGTCATGTCATATCCGAAGTAGGGGTAAAAGTAGATCCAGTTAAAATAAAAGCAGTTGCAAAGTGGAAAGCCCCGAAAACTCCATCTGAAGTCTGAAGCGTTTTGGGATTAGCAGGCTATTATCGTAAGTTCATCTAGGACTTTTCTAAGATAGTCGTGCCATTAACCAAATTGACTCGGAAGAACGTTAAATCTCAGTGGGAGGAAGAACAACAAAAGGCTTTCCAATTATTAAAAGATCATCTCTTCAGTGCACCAGTGTTGACTCTACCTAATGGATTAGAAGATTTTGTGGTATACAGTGATGCTTCGAAGCTGGGTTTGGGATGTGTTTTGATGCAGAGAGAAAAAGTAATTTCTTATGCGTCAAAGCAATTGAAAGATCATGAGAAGCAGTATCCAACTCATGATATGGAACTAGCTGCAGTGGTGTTCGCCTTGAAAATCTTGAGGCATTATCTTCTGGGGACAAAGTGTCAGATCTATACTGATCACAAGAGTCTGCAACATTTGTTTAGCCAGAAAGAACTAAATATGCGGCAGCGTCGGTGGATTGAACTTGTGAATGACTATGATTGGGAAATACTTTACCATGCGAAAAAAGCTAACGTGGTAGCTGACGCTCTGAGCAGAAAAGAAAAGAGTGGGACTATTAAATCTGTGACAATGAAAATGAACCTAGTCCTTGATATTCGTAAAGAGATTCTGAGATGTCAGAAAGAAGCCTTGAAAGAAGATTTTATCAATACAGAAATATTGGGTAAGATGATTTCAACTCTGAAACCGAACGATGAAGGAATTATGTGTTTTCAAGGGTGAATCTGGGTATCGTGTTTTGGAGATATCCGGAGCATTATACTAAATGAAAGCCATAAGTCCCGATACTCTATTCATCTAGGTACCAATAAGATGTATAGGGATTTGAAACCTTTTTATTGGTGGCACGGATTGAAGAAGGACGTAGCCAGATATGTGGAACAGTGTATAATGTGTCTACAGGTTAAGGTTGAACATCAAAAGCTGTATGAAAGTCTTCAATCTTCGGAAATTTTTGTATGGAAATAGGATCATATTATAATGGATTTCGTCATGAAATTACCCCAAACTCCAAAAGGGTATGACGCAATCTGGGTAATTGTTGATCGCTTATCTAAATCTGGGCATTTTCTACCTATAAGAGAAAATTACTCTTTAGAAAATCTGGCACAGATTTACATCAAAGAAACTGTAACCAGGCACGGTGTTCCATTATCTGTTATCTCTGGTAGAGATAGTCGGTTTACTTCAAAGTTCTGGGAGAGTTTGCAAAAAGCTTTTGTTGATCCCAGATCTCTCAATAACACTAATAATCAAGTTAAGAATAACCAAATTATAGTGTTTTAATGAACAAAATGATCAACACTCAAGAACAATGTATGAACATTCAAAGAACAATCTTGAGTGCCAAATTATAGGTACCCATTTTTTAATGGGTCCACGTTTGTTAGTAGGTGATACCACTATCTTTTCATTGCCCTTAGCCTTTGCAGGCTTGGGTTTATTAGCATTTCCCTTGCCCTTGGACTTGGGGTTTTTCACGTTCTCATTGGTTTTAACTTTGTAGCGATAAACGTGTTGGGAGAATATGCAGCGATGTGTCAACAAGTGRTTCCTCAGGTTTTGTAAAAGAGCTAAACATTGACAATTATAATTTGTACATGAATGTCTAACGTTCTTTTTATTCGTTGAAAACAAAGAAGTAAATGCAGGAGATGTAAATCTTGTCCTAGCATCGGTTGTTTTTACAAACTTCCTATCTAGTTCAGATTTTTTATTTGAAGGGGTCTTTGTCTTTACTTCTTTTCTCTTGAGGAAGGAATGCTTTTCTTCAGCTGGACGAGAGGAAAAGTGGTGGTTAGTTTTCTCAGAGGCAGACCACTTCTGTTTTTGCTCATGAGTAAACTTAATGAACTTAGAAGATATACTAGAGACTTTTGAGTTATCATTGGCAGATTTCATATTTCTCAGTTTTACTTTTCCTTTGTCCGAAGATTTCATCGATGGAGAAATACCAGATTTCATTGGGGGTTTGAAGTTTTGAGGCTTCTTATTCTCAATGATCTTTGGTGATTCACAGACTATCTTTTCTTCAGATTCGGAATCTAGAAAGTCTCTCGCTGATTTCTCGAAATCAAAATTAGCATGGATGTTTGTAGGAGGTGTGGTTTCAGAGGTTGATGCTTTAGAGTGATCTGCTAGAGGGTCCATCGATTCTGACTTAGATGAACTTTTAGTTTTACTTGGATGATTCATCGATTCATCAGCTGATGGTTCCTCAGTAGGATTCTCCTTTTCATCAACAGTACTTGCTGATGAAGTGGAATTGACAACCAGAGACTCTGGTTTGACCATAGAGTTTCCATCGGTTTCTGATTTGAAGGTGTCATTCCTTTCATCAGAATTCTTACATGTACTGCTCTCGTACACCACATTTTCAAAATCCTGTCTTAAAACGACAGTTTTTCCATCGACTTTAACTCTTTAAAAATTCGCTTTTCGTTTCGGGATAAATTCGGGTTTCTGAATGCATCCAAGTTTGAAAGTGGATTCAAGGGTGGATTTTTTTGAATCGATGAAGGAGTCCATTTCATTGAATCCAATCCCTTGAGTGTCCGTTTGACCATTTAACTTTTCATACACATCTTGAGCATCCTTGTATTTCTTCATCAGAAGTTCATTGGTTTGAAGCTTCTAAGGAAGAATCTCCCTTTCCTTTTGAAAGAAATCTTTGAGAGCTACTGAGTTGAGTCTCTCTGCCTCAGATTCTTTTAAGTCCTTAGTTTTCTTTTCTAAGTTTTTGGTTACTCGTTTGTTTATTTCCAGAAGTTTTTCTTCCTCTGATTATTTAAGGGCGGCAATGCGAGTCTTTTCTCTCATCAGGTCAGCTTTTTCTTCGGTTAGAAGATTAGTTTCTCTTTTGTAGAAACTGACTTCTTTTTCTGCTTTAAGTCTTTCAGATTTTTCAAAGCTTAACTTTTCATTTAATTTTAAACAGTCCTTTGAAAGCTTTATTACCGTGAACTCTACCTCAGATGGAGCCGAATTGGTGTTATTGAAAGTAGACTCACATACCTGGTCATCAATGTCAGAGGCAGATTCTGCATTGGACGTGGCCATTAGACAGACGAGTGCTTTGTCTTCTTCATCGAATGAAGAATCAGACACCCAGTTTTCTTTCTCAGCCATCAGGCTTCACTCTCTAGGATTGTATTTGTATTTATTCTTGTAATAGTCAGCATCCTTTACCAGTCGTCCTCTGCATTCTTTGGAAAAATGACCAATTTTTTCGCACCTGAAGCAACGGAGGTCATTTTTCCTTCCATCTTTGTCCTCTTTCTTCTCCTTTCATCTATCTTCTATTCTTTCTTCTCACTCTTCTCTTCCATCTCTTCTGTCTTCCCTCTGATGAAATTTAGATGGCTTCCTTTCATAGGATGGCTGGTATCTTTCCCTCTTGAACTCTCTTCGTTCATAGGGTTTCTTAATGAACTTTTTCTGGAACTGCTTTGTAATCAAGGCCAGAGATTTGGCAAAGGCTTTGATATCATCATCTGATTCAGATGTTTCATCTTCAGATTCTGATTCCACCACCAGTGCTTTCTTTCCTTTCTTCTTGTGGTCTCTGGTGGAGGTCCTTGAAACTTCCTTTTCGTCAGCTGCTAGAGCCAGGGGTCCACCGATGGACACCTTTTTCTTCATGATGTCGTTCTCTTGTACAACAAGTGTTCCGTATACGTCATGGAGTGACCAACCGTCTAAGTCCTGATTTGCTTAAAGGGACATCGACAGCTGTGTCCATTTATCGCCGAGACTTTTAAGGAACAAAACATTGTTTTCTTCCTTCGTTCTGGAGATATCATTTCGACGACATTGATTAATCAATGTGTTGAAACGATCGTATGTCTTCTGAATTGGTTCATCTGGAAAAGCCTTGAAGTTGGTGTATTCGTTGAGACATTGAGCTCTATGATTCTTCTTTGTTTTTGCCCCTCCTTCCAATTGGCTTGCCAGCTCATCCCATAGTTCCTTGGTTGTGGAACATGCATCAGAGGATTGGAAGATTTCATTGGTTATGGCCATAATTATCAGTCTTTTGGCCTTTTTGTCGGTGACAACTCGCTCTATGTCGTCTTCATCCCAATTCTTCTCATCCTTGGGCATGTAGTAGGCAGGAATTTCTGCTGTGGTATTTGTTCTTGGGACTCTTGGAACAAGAGTCTGTGGAATATAGGGTCCCTCCATGACAGATCTTAGAAGGTTTCTGTCCATCCCTTTTAGAAAATTCACCATTCGTGTCTTCGATTGTGGGTACTTTTCTTTTTGAAGAGTTGGAGGTTTGGTGAGGGAACCAACACTATAGGCGAAATTCCAGTTGGCCATTAAGATTTTTGAGGAGAGAAAATTTACGTTTTAGAGAAGATATTTTGTGAAAAACGTGAATTGAGAGATTTTTGATGATCATTTGATTTGAAAAACAATCAATTGGCTCTGATACCAATTGTTGATCCCATATCTCTCAATAACACTAATAATCAAGTTAAGAATAACCAAATTATAGTGTTTTAATGAAGAAAATGATGAACACACAAGAACAATGTATGAACATTCAAAGAACAATCTTGAGTGCCAACGATTTCACTTTATTCAATAATAATGTAAAAACATTAAAGCGTCGTTAGTTACAATAGGCGTAATCACCTATTTATACTAGTAGGCTAATAAGAAGATAACTATCTAGCGAGACTATTTAGCTAATCTTCTACTAACAAATAAAGCTTATCTATAATAAGGATAAACATTAAAACGAGATAAACTTCATAGAATCCAGCTGTTGAATGATTATCTCCAACTGTCTTCCATGGGATATACGTTCAACCTTATCTTCATATCTTCATTGCTTGCCTCTGGTTTAACTGGTGTAGGAAACTCCAAGTGTTAGTATCCAGAGGGGTTATGGAGATGCATTTTCCATCGCATATCTGGTCAGTTCGTCGACCCTCTGGACGTTCTTCAGACTTTGTCATTTTCCATGAAGTCTTCCATCGGCCTTCTAGTTCTTCATCACATGTTTGTCTTTATTACTTCATACATCATACTTAAGGGGTATGAAATTCGACTAAGCACAACCTATCATCTGCAAATTGACGGGCAAAGTGAAAGAACTATCCAGACTCACGAAGACATGTTGAGAAGCTGTATCATTGACTTCGGGGGATCGTGGGAAGATCATTTGCCGTTAATAGAGTTTGCATACAATAACAGTTACCATTCCAACATCCAAGTGGCACCGTATGAAGTACTGTATGGACGTAAATGTCGAACGTCGTTATGTTGGAACGAAGTAGGTGAAAGACAGTTGACGGGTCCTGAGATAATTCAAAAGACTTCTGAAGAGATTGAACATATCCGTGAAAGAATTAAAACAGCACAAGACTGCCATAAAAGTTATGCTAATAATCGTCGAAAGCCAATTGACTGCGTAGGTGATTTTGTGATTTTAAAAGTTACGCAGTGGAAGGGTGTTATTAGATTTAGAAAGAAGGATAAGCTCATTCCGAGGTATATTGGGCCATTCAGAATATGCAAACGAATTGGGCTAGTGGCATATCAGTTAGAGCTACTAGAGGAACTAAGTCTGATTCACAACACTTTCCATGTATCGAACTTGCAGAAATGCTTAGCTGATCCGAGTCTAGCTGTGTCGTTGCCAAAAATTAAATTGGACAGTAAACTGAACTTTGTGGAAACACCCGAAGCCGTGAATGATCGAAAAACCAGGGTGTTAAGAAACAAAGAAATCAGTTTAGTTAAAGTATAGTGGAAGTTTCACAATGGACCATAAGCGACTTGGGAATTGGAGTCAAAAATAAGATCAGAATATCATTGGCTCTTTGTTTAAAGGAATTCCGGGATGGAATTCTTTTGAGGGGTGGATTATGTGATAACTAGATCCTGGTTATCATCCGAGGTAATTAATATGTGATTACCTGTTAAATAATTACGTGACAGCATGATAAATTGCTATATTTGATTATGCTAGTATGAGAATTTTATGAATAGGAATTATATGCACAATGCGAAATGCATATAATATATATACATATATATACATATATGTATGAATGACTTATGTACACAGTTATACATGCATGAATTGGGTGTATGAATTTGTGAATGTATATGCATGGGGTACGTATGCATGCATGTGGGGAAGGGGAGAGGAAGGCTGTGAATAGCCGACTTTCTTTTTAGGGAAGAGTATAAAAGGAGGGCTAACCTCCATTWTGCATTTTCTTGCCAAAATTAAGAATAGTGTGCGATTTAAGAAGATAAAGGTTTGACCGGATTGCTGTTGATTTGAATCAAGCGGATTTAAGTGGTGCCCAACCTTAATTCTAAAAGACTTTGAAGGTGAGTGGTTAAAATGTTTTAATCTCTTTGAAATGCATAAATAGTTTGTATAAACTTTTCACCCTGTTTGAAGTTTAAACCGTATGAGTGTTATCTGGATTAGAGTAAACGGTCAAGTGTTGTGCGATTTACATATAAACCGGACAAAGTGTGAGCGATTAAAGGATAAATCGCTTGGTGCATCAACCGGTTTAGTTTTAAACCAGACAAGGGTCGAGCGGATTAGGCTTATATCGGACATGTCTTAACCGGTTTAAAACTAAATCGATCAAAGTGTTGGCCGGTTTATGTGATGAGCGATTTATGAACTTTGGTTTTATGTTAAGTATTTCAAACAGAGAAGTAGGATACGACTATGGGGTTGGCCTATTTATTTAAATCGGACATGATACTCGATTGTTAAATTGGACGAATATGAATAGTGTTGTCCGGATTAGTAATCCGGACAAGGTTTTTGGGAATTATTATAAGGGGTAAATCGGACACAATGAGAAGAGTTGTCCGGATTAGTAATTCGGCCAAGGTTTGACTGGATTATGAGTTGTCATATTATTTTGTTGATTCTTTTAACAAGAAATGGGAATTTTGATAAAGGTGATATTGAACTGATATTATTCCATTGACTGCGGTCTATTCTACATGGAATTGTTTTGTGAAATGTTTTGATGGGGAAATAAGGGTGGCATATCAGGGAGAGGTGTACCATGAGATAAGGGTGGCATATCAAGGAGAGGTGTACCATGAGATAAGGGTGACATATCAAGGAGAGATATACATTTGGATATAAAGGTGGCATTTGTATGTGTGTGATGTAATATAACTCTTACAATCATATCCTTTAAGATTATCATTGTCTGGAATCTTTATTTCTTTGTGATTTAAAGATTTAGGATCAGGGTTCCTATTGGAAATCATAGTCTGGATGTTATTGAGAAGAAAATAATAGGTTTGGCCTGAAACTTTGAATAAACCTTATTTAATTTGAAAGGTTTAAAAGTGGCACTATGATATACCTAGTTAGTACAAACCTATTTGGGTTTTGATATATATTTGCAAGCATTGGAATTGGCTTGAAAAGTGAAAAGGTACTAGTAATATGCTTATACTTGTTCATATATTTGTTATATATGAAAAATTGTTTTATATAAAAGTTTTGGTGATTTTCACCCTGCAATAACAGAAAAGGAAACTCACTGGACCTTTCGGTCTAACCCTCGTTTTGTGATTTTAAATATGTATTGCATGAAGTACAGACGGTAAGGGAAAATATGATAATTTCCTATGTGTTTATCTACATGAAGAACTGTTGATGATATGTATAGTTTTGGTAGATGAAACTTGATTAGTACAAGAATTGTATTTTGAATTTTGGACCATGTGTTCTGTGATGGTAGATTCTTGTACTAAAGGACCTATGTGGGGTATCAACATGTATTTCTAATGTATGAAGTATATGTTACATGCAATGTATGATATGAGGTGTTACAATAAAGAACTTCGATTCCTTGTTCCTTACTTGGTATTAGAGTTCGAACTAAAACCGCCTAACTGCAGGTAATGCCTTAATTTTCGATTTTGTGAGGATCAATCAAATAATAAAAAGATTCTATAAAAGCAATGATAAATAGATACGAGTAGGGCAAGAAAAGAAGGAATAAAAAACATAGTATAGAAAATATATCCAAAATTATAAAGAAATCACTATCCTACCCTTAGTTTGTATTTCCTTAATTTAAGTATTTAACTAAATTTTGCTTGATTAGGGCAAAGTTCTTTAAAAAGCTCTGCCTTTTTTAAAATACTTGAACAATTCATGTAGGTTGAGCGCCTTTTTCAAGGAAATAGTGAATGGCGGGAACATTTAAATAAGTTTAATTCATGATCGGATCATAAAAACCTACTTTCCGAAGATCTCTTCCTTCTCTTCGGGATCAAACATCAATTGCAACGATTCGATAAATGGCTCTTCGAGATAGATGTAGATGAAAAAGAATCCCCCTAGAACCGTATAGGAAGTTTTCTCTTCGTACGGCTCGAGAAAAGATGATTTCAAGTTTTGTCTACGGATAAAATTATAATAAATAGGTGTGATAACCGGATCCTGGTTATCACCCAAGGTGATTTATGTGTGATTATCTGATTAAATGATTTCGTGATAGCATGATAAATTGTTATATTTGATCATGCTAATGTGCGAAAATATTATGTGCATACTGTGGATACATGTATGAGATTATGTGCATATGTAGAAATATATATATATATATACATATATATATATATATATATATGTGTGTGTGTGTGTGTGATTATACACACATGCATGTTATGAGAATGCATGGTGTGTGAATGTATGCATGTGCATAAATGTGGGAAAGCTGGCTGGTTTAGCTGACTTTCCTAAATAGGAAAGTATAAATATGAGGTTTGTGACTTAGTAGAGTTTCTGGCTTCATTTGGAATTTTGGGAAAATTAGAGAAAGGTTGACCGGAGATCTTTTATCTGTGCATTCTTCATCAAAGTCTGAGTTTGTTTTAAAGGTGAGTAATTTCTAAACTCTTTTGCATAAAATTATTACTGGTTTTATATGAATCTTGTTTATTTTTGGAAAGAAATCAGTCTTTTGCTCAAGTGTTTTATCCGGGTATTTAAACCGGACAAAGCTTGTCCGGATTGTTTTAAATCGGACAAAGGTTGGACGAAGTATTGTCCGGACTTTTATCCGGACAAAGTTGAAATTTATTCTAAGGGTTAAATCGGTCAAGTGTTGGGCGATTAAGTCTTAAATTGCTCAAGTGTTGAACGGTTTAACCTTAAACCGGTTAAGTGTTGATCGGATTATGATTGGTAAGAATTATTATCTTTTTGAACTGAGAAGTAGGAATACGGCCAAATGGTGGCCGGATTATTTTAAATCGGCCAAGTAGTGAACGAGGCATTGTCCGGACTTGTTATCCGGACAAAG
>NW_020202346.1:23673-25273 GCF_001531365.2 Cynara cardunculus var. scolymus
AAATAAGGGTGGCATATCAAGGAGAGGTGTACCATGGGATAAGGGTGGCATATCAAGGAGAGGTGTACCATGGGATAAGGGTGGCATATCAAGGAGAGATGTACATTTGGATATAAGGGTGGCATTTGCATGTGTGTTGTATGATATAACTCTTTCTATTATATCCGTTAAGACTACCATGGTTTGGAATCTTTATTTCTTTGTGGTTTACAGATTTAGTATCAAGGTTCTTATTGGAAATTATAGTCTGGATGTTATTGAGGAGAAAACATCAGGTTTGGCCTGAAACTTTATATAGACCTTGTTTGTTTAGAAAAGGTTTAAAAGTGGCATTATATGAAACCTGATTGGTTCAGAGGTATGAGATTTGTATAGTGTAATAGTCTGGTTATTAATTTAGTTATATATATATATATATTTGTATATATTTATTTGTAAATATATATATATATATTATATGTATGTATGATATGTGTGTGGGTGAGAGAGCATATAATTAAAGAAAAGAAGGGAGAGGGGTAGGCTATTAAGCCGCCTCTCAAAGTCCTTGTGGGTGTGCATGTATATATATAGTTTTGATAAAAGGAAACACACACATACACATACTTCAATTTCAAAACTCTCTGAAGAATCTGAAGTTTGCACATCAGGAAGAAGGAGAAGAAGGTTTTAAAGCTTTGATTCTCATTTCTAAAAGGTGAGTGTATTTGAGCTTTGAATACGAATTGTTTCATACAAATTGAAAAGCATTTAGATATGATTATTATATGTTTGGAGACATTTTTATGATGACATTTATATATACCRGTCAAGTGGTGTCCGGATTGTAATCCGGATACTTAAACCGGATGTGTTGACCGGTATACTCTAAACCGGACAAGAGGTGACCGGTGTGTCTTATAAACCGGCCAAGAGGTGAGTGGTTTATTTCTAAACCGATTGTATCAAAAGGTTTAAGTCTTTAAACCGGCTAAAGAGAGTGAACGGTATATTCTAATCCGGTCAAATGGTTAAATGAGGTGTTGACCGGTATACTCTAAACCGGACATAGGGTGAACAGTGTATCGTCCGGTTTATTCTAAACTGGAAAATGTTATCTTTGAAGTATTTTCCGGACTTCTAAACCGGAGAAGAGAGTTGGTTATTTTCAAAGTATGTTGCCCGGACTTCTAATCCGGACAAGTTTGACCGGATTTCATATCCGGATTGCAAAGAGTTTGTTTATGGGGAATGATTTTGGGAAATGTTTTTGAAATAATATTGAGCAGTGTTTACTGCGTGTGAGATGGCGGTGTAACCGCGAGAGTGATATGAGCAGTATTAACTGCGTGTGAGATGGCGGTGTAACCGCGAGAGTGATATGAGCAATGTTAACTGCGTGTGAGATGGCGGTGTAACCGCGAGAGTGATTGAGCAGTGTTTACTGCATGTGAGATGGTGGTGTAACCGCCAGAGTGATATAATGGGCGGTGTAACCGCGAGTATGAAAGAGATATGTTGAATGAGATGGCGGTATAATCCGCGAGAAACATAAATATATCTATGTTTCAGAACAGGTTTGATTCTAAACTGATTGTTTGGAATATATAATGTTGAATGA
>NW_020202346.1:26023-35878 GCF_001531365.2 Cynara cardunculus var. scolymus
TCAGACCGAAATACATTCTGAACATGAGGAATCCCACTCTGGGAATGTTCAAGAAAGGTCGGTGCCACATCCTGAATATATAACCAGAGATATGTTGGCAGAGGAAATGGGGAAATTGCGGGAAACTCTGACGTCTATCATGGGAATACCAGCTAGGGCGGAAACGGAAAGAGTGGAAGTTTATCCCTCTGCTCCAATCACTCACAACAAAGCAGGAGATATAAAGATGTTTTTAGCATGCAAACCGCCAACCTTTTCTGGAGAGAGAGAGATCCAGTGAAAGCAATGTGATGGATCAAGGAAATGGAATATGTGTTCAACACCATTCGGTGCCCATAAACAGATAAAGTTCGATTTGCTATTTCTGTATTAAAGTCAAATGCTTTATTTTGGTGGGAAGTTGAATCATCTACCAGAACGGATGTTTTACAGACTCTGTCTTGGGTAGAATTCGTGGATCGATTCAAGAATCAATTTTGTCCTAAAACAGCAGTGAGACAAATGGAGGATGATTTCCTAAAGTTAGAACAAGGAAATGGAACAGTTCGGGAGTATACTGAAAGATTCATTGAATACTCTCGCTTTGTTGAACATTATGTTTCGACTGAATCCAGGAAAATAGAGAGGTATATTTGGGGTATGAAACCCTCAATTAGAGAATTTGTTATTGCTCTGAACCCCAATACCTTTCCATTAACAGTAGATGCAGCTGAGGTGACCGAACGAAAGAAGAATAGACAATCAGAAGAAAAGGTTGTGGAGAAAAGAAAAGGGGAGAGACCTTCATCTTTTCGAGGGCCTAAAACTGTTAGATATGATAACAGATCTGAGCAGAAGATTAGTGAGAAATTTTGCTCATAGTCACGACAAGTTCATCAGGGTGAATGCAAGATGGACCCAAGGAAATGTTATAAGTGCGGAGAAACAGGTCATCTGTCTAGAAATTACCCAGCTAACAGAAGATGTTTTAATTGCAATTCTCCGGATCATATTCGACCAAATTGTCCCTTGTTGAGAACTCCACAGTTAACAATGGGGAGTAATGCTCGGGTACATGGGGAAGACCTACTGTGAATAGAGGAGGGCAAGGAGGGGCACGGGGACGATCCTTTCAGATGACTAAGAACGAGGCAGAAGCATCACCGGATGTAGTAACAGGTACATTTCTTCTGAATTCAGTACGTGCTAAGGTGTTATTTGACTCTGGTGCAAACTTTTTGTTTGTATCACCATTGTTTGCTCAAACTGCATGTTTGAATTATGTGCTACTTGATGATGAGTTAGTAGTTGATACTGCTAATAGTCAGGAAACTGTTACTAGTGTGTACAATAACTGTATTATTGTTATTGAGGTATGTGAACTTCCGATCCGGTTATTTCCTATGCCAATGAAAGAATTTGACGTAGGAGTGGGTATGGACTGGTTGGCAAAGTATCGGGCTAGCTTTGTTTGTAATCAGAAAATAATCAGAATTATTCTGCCAGACCAGAGAACAGTTGTTATTTATGGTGATTGTTAGAATCATCATACCAATATCTTGACAGTAATGAAAGCCCGGAAAAGTATTCGGAAGAAGTGCCAAGGATGTTTGGCATATGTAATTGATCTGAAGAAAGAAAAGGGAAAAGAAGAATCAATTCCGATTGTTAGTGAATATCCAGAAGTCTTTCCAGAAGACTTATCTGGATTACCGCCAGATAGAGTCATTGAGTTCCGAATTGATTTAGTACTAGGAGCTGTATCAGTAGCAAAGGCGCTGTATCGTTTAGCTTCATCTGAATTGAAAGAACTGGTTGCACAGTTGAAAGATTTAACTGATAAGGGGTTTATTAGGCCTAGCACTTCACCTTGGGGAGCTCCGATCTTATTTGTCAAAAAGAAGGATGGGTCTATGTGAATGTGTATAGACTATCGTGAACTGAATAAGTTAACAATAAAAAACAAGTATCCTTTACCGAGRATTGATGACTTGTTCGACCAATTGGTAGGAGCAAGTTATTTCTCCAAGATTGATTTAAGATCAGGGTATCATCAGCTTAAATTCAGGGAAGAAGATGTTGCCACAATAACATTCAGAACAAGTTACGGGCATCACGAATTCTTAGTTATGCCATTCGGTCTAACTAATACGCCCACAGCCTTGATGGATTTGATGAATAGGATATGTAAGGAATATCTTGATAAATTTGTTATTGTATTTATCGATGATATTCTTATATACTCGAAGACTGAAGAAGAACATGCAAAACATCTTCGTCTGATATTGGAATTATTGAAAAGATAAAAGTTGTATGCTAAATTGTCCAAGTGTGAGTTCTGGTTAAGAGAAGTTCAATTCCTGGGTCACGTCATTTCAGAATCAGGAGTAAAGGTTGATCCAATGAAAATAGAAGCAGTCGAAAAATGGGAAGCTCCAAAGACTCCGTCTGAAGTTCGTAGCTTTTTAGGATTGGCCGGTTATTAGCGTAAGTTTATTCAGGACTTTTCAAAAATAGTCGTGCCATTAACCAAATTGACTAAAATTGACTCGAAAGAATGTCAAGTTTCATTGGGAAAAAGAACAACAAGAAGCTTTCCAATTATTAAAGGATCATCTTTGTAGCGCACCAGTATTGACTCTACCAGATGGATCCGAAGACTTTGTGGAATACAGTGATGCTTCAAAGCTAGGATTGGGATGTGTTTTAATGCAAAGAGGAAAAGTAATTTCTTATGCGTCAAGACAATTGAAAGAKCATGAGAAACAATATCCAACTCATGATATGGAGTTAGCTGCAGTGGTATTTGCTATGAAAATCTGGAGACACTATCTTCTGGGAACGAAATGTCAGATTTATACCGACCATAAAAGTTTACTACATTTTTTCATCCAGAAAGATTTAAATATGCGACAGCGTCGGTGGATTGAACTTGTTAATGATTATGACTGTGAAATTCTTTACCACCCAGGAAAAGCTAACGTGGTGGCTGATGCTCTGAGCAGGAAGGAAAAGAGTGGAACCATTAAAACTGTCGCAATGAGAATGAATTTGATCCCTGATATTTGTAAGGAAATTCAGAAGTGCCAACAAGAAGCTGTGAAAGAAGAATTTGTTAAAACAAAAAAGTTGGGTAAAATGATCCCAACCTTGGAACAGAATGATGAAGGACTAATTACTTTCAAGGGAGAATTTGGGAACCATATTTTGGAGATATCCGAAGTATGATATTAAATGAAAGTCATAAATCCGGATACTCTATCCATCCAGGCACCAATAAGATGTACCGAGATTTAAAACCTTTTTATTGGTGGCAAGGATTGAAAAGAGATATAGCTCGGTATGTGGAACAGTGTCTGACATGTTTACGGGTAAAGATTGAACATCAGAAGCCGTACGAAAGTCTTCAATCCTTAGAAATACATGTATGAAAATGCGATCACATTACCATAGATTTTGTTATGAAATTACCTCGAACTCTAAGGGGGTATGACGCGATTTGGGTAATTGTTGATCATTTATCTAAACCTGTGCATTTTCTACCAATAAGAGAGAAATACTATTTAGAAAAGCTAGCACAGATTTACATCAAAGAAATTGTTACCAGACACGGTGTTCCCTTGTCTATTATCTCTGATAGAGATAGTCGGTTTACTTTAAAGTTCTGGGGAGTATTACAGAAAGCTTTGGGATCTGAAATGTCGAACGCTGTTATGTTGGAATGAAGTGGGTGAAAAACAACTGACAGGTCCTGAAATTGTCCAAGAAACTTCTGAGAAGATTGAACAGATTCGTGAAAGAATCAAAACAGCACAATATCGCTAGAAAAGTTATGCAGATAATTGTCGAAAGCCAATTGAGTTTGGTATAGGTGATTTTGTGATGTTAAAAGTTTTGCCATGGAAGGGTGTCATCAGATTTGGAAAGAAAGGGAAGCTTAGTCCAAGGTATGTGGGGTCGTTCAGAATATGTAAGCGAATTGGGCCAGTAGCATATCAGTTAGAGCTGCCAGAAGAGTTGAGTCTGATTCACAACACTTTTCATGTGTCRAATCTGCGGAAATGTTTTGTTGATCCGAGTCTAGCCATACCGATGCCATAGATTAAATTAGACAGTATGCTGAACTTTGTGGAAACACTGGAAACTGTAATTGATCAAAAGATCAGAGTGTTGAGAAACAAAGTGATAAGCCTGGTTAAGGTTCAGTGGAAGTTTCACAAAGGACCGGAAGCAACGTGSGAATTGGAGTCAAAGATGAGATCAGAATACCCGTGGCTTTTTGATTAAAGGAATTCCGGGACGAAATTCTTTTAAGGAGTGGATAATGTGATAACCGGATCCTGGTTATCACCCAAGGTAATTAATCTGTGATTATCTGATTAAATGATTTCGTGATAGCATGATAAATTGTTATATTTGATCATACTAGTGTGCGAAAATATTATGTGCATAATGTGGATAGATGTATGAGATTATGTGCATATGTAGAAATATATATATACATATATATATATATATGTGTGTGTGTGTGTGATTATACACACATGCATGTTATGAGAATGCATGGTGTGTGGATGTATGCATGTGCATGAATGTCGGAAAGCTGGCTGGTTTAGCCGACTTTCCTATTCTGGAAAGTATAAATATGAGGTTTGTGACTTAGTAGAGTTTCTGGCTTCATTTGGAATTTTGGGAAAATTAGAGAAAGGTTGACCGGAGATCTTTTATCTGTGCATTCTTCATCAAAGTCTGAGTTTGTTTTAAAGATGAGTAATTTCTAAACTCTTTTGCATAAAATTATTACTGGTTTTATATGAATCTTGTTTATTTTTGGAAAGAAATCAGTTTTTTGCTCAAGTGTTTTATCCGGGTATTAAACCGGACAAGGCTTGTCCGGATTRTTTTAAATCGGWCAAAGGTTGGACGATGTATTGTCCGSACTTTTATCCGGACRAAGTTGAAATTTATTCTACGTGTTAAATCGGTCAAGTGTTGGGCGATTAAGTCTTAAATCGCTCAGGTGTTGAACGGTTTAACCTTAAACCGGTTAAGTGTTCATCGGGTTATGATTGGTAAGAATGATTATCTTTTTGAACTGAGAAGTAGGAATACCACCAAATGGTGGGCGGATTATTTTAAATCGGCCAAGTAGTGAACGAGGTATTGTCCGGACTTGTTATCCGGACMAAGTTGTTGAAATATATTTTAAGTGCTAAATCGGACAAAGCTTATGTTGTGTGTTGTCCAGATTGTTGACCGTAGTTGAAGTCCGGCTAAATCAAGTTGATCGGATTCGAGTTGTGCCTTGTGAAATTGTTATTTTATCATAAAATGAAGATTTGATATAAATTATTTAGAATTAAGAAATGATAATTCCATTGGCTGCGGTCTGTTTGGAATTATTTTATGAAAAGTTTTGATGAGGAAATAAGGGTGGCATATCAAGGAGAGATGTACCATGGGATAAGGGTGGCATATCAAGGAGAGGTGCACATTTGGATATAAGGGTGGCATTTGCATGTGTGTTATATGATATAACTCTTTCTATTATATCCCTTAAGACTACCGTGGTTTGGAATCTTTATTTCTTTGTGGTTTAGAGATTTAGGATCAAGGTTCTTATTGGAAATCATAGTCTGGATGTTATTCAGGAGAAAACATCAGGTTTGGCCTGAAACTTTATATAAACCTTGTTTGTTTAGAAAAGGTTTTAAAGTGGCATTATATGAATCCTGATTGGTTCAGAGGTATGAGATTTGTATAGCTGAATGCTTTGCTTGAAAAGTGAAAAGGATATGGTATTATGTCCCTATTCGTTCATATATTTGTTATATATATGAATAATTGTTTTTCATAAAGATTTTGGTGATTTTCACCCTGCAATAACGTAAATAGGGTATCTCATTAGACCTTTCGGTCTAACCCTCGTTTTTTGATTTTAACTATGTATTGCAAGAGGTTCGGACTGTAAGGAAAAAGGGAAAATATGATATTTTCCTATATGCATTTATGCTTGAAGATCTGTAGTGATATACAGTTTTGATTGATTAGTACAGGAAATGTATTTAAATTTTTGGACCTTGTAATTGATCATGTTAGATTCTTGTACTAAAGGACCTGAATGGGATAATATCATGTATTTCTTTTGTATGAAATATGTGTTACATGCAATGTATGGTTTGGGGGTGTTACAATAGGAAAGGAATCTGTAAGATAAATTAGCTTAGGATTTAACTCATATTTATTTAGCCCCCTTCCTAGAAAAATAAAATATCATTTGTACTCATAACTCAAGTTGAATAATTCTCAAATATCTTAAAGATTTTTCTTTAAGATATTTTTTTATTGAGTGGTCTTTAACCCCCCTTTTGTCTCGTTTAAAATCTATTTGTATTCTTTATTCGGATCCGTGAAACAATTGAAGTAGTGTTTCCTTGTTCTGGGATCCTTTATCTTTGTTTTAAATCATTGGGTTTAGATATTACTTCGGTGCTTCTTAATCCTTTCAAAATGGTAGCAACATACCCCTTTTGTGATTTCTTTCTATCAAAGAATCATACCGATGGTTGATTCGCGCGCAATACACTGTCAAAAAAGTTTTACCCGTTCCAACAAATTCTTTTGAATTGAAATTTTGCTCGAATCGGATCCTTTCAATTTTTATATCGAAGGTATACTTACGAAGTTATCCAATTTATTGATTAGCATTAACCCTAGATCGTTGTCCCTGAGAAATTAAACAATACTTTCTACTCGAGCTCCATCATGAACTATTTACATTACAACCCAATAAAAAAAGAAGGGTTCTAGTAGAATAGAACAAATGACGTCGAGCCAAGAGCACCTTCATTCCTATATCTAAAATGGTGGATGTAAGAATAAGAATCCACACTGGATCGTGTCCTTCAAGTCGCACGTTGTTTTTTACCACATCGTTTTAAACGAAGTTTTACCATAACATTCCTCTAATTCGAACGAGTATGGAATTAATTCAATTATGGAATTATGAATAGTCATTGGTTCAGTCGGTACAAAGACATAGTAATTTATATTTTTTTTATCTACATAGATAATAAATATTTTTCTGAAAAAAATCTTAGCAAGACCCCGACTTTTTTGTATGAATGGAACATATTTCTATAAATCTCTAACAAAAAAACATCTAATAGAAATATGCAGAAATATAAATAAAGAAATACCATAACTAACATAAATAACACAAATAAATAAATTATATTTGACTCTGCCTTTTCAAGTGACTTAATAAGATAGACTGATCCATTTCCAACTTCCCAAAGATTCAACCCATAAAGAATCATTATAAATCTTGATAATTGAAAAAATTTCCTACTTATACATCATTATTTGAGTCAAGTTTTGTAGTAAAGACTATATATGATTATCATAAGAAAGATAAATCTCTGTTTCCTTTCGAATCGATTTGTCAGTGATTTAAAGCAAATAAGCTAAATAGATTGAACAATAAAAATAAATATCATTGTTAAATATTTATATTTTATTTTTTAGGGATGCAAATTATTTTTCACAAAAATAGAAAGACTATTGTCACTGAAATAGGATAAGAATACATACCTATAGTCTAAGCACTTCCTCGTTTTATATGTATTTTCATATTTTGTTTAACCYGAGGTTAAGTAATCTTTCTACAACTGTGATATATGTCCCATCTTATCTGGATCACAAAAGGATTCAGTTACATTTGGATGTCATTTGAACCAGATTTAGTTCAGTTTGTGAAAAACTGAGATGTGATTACGAAAAGAATCATTAAAAACCAGAAAAGAAAGAAGAATTATATTCTATCCAATATTAGGCCTCGAAACATAATCTTGTTGAACAAAAAAGCGGTGTTCGGATACAATGGATATGCTCTGTGTGATAACCAGATCTTGCTTGTCACCTGAGGTAATAAATACATGATTATTTGTTATATTTAATTATTCTAGTATACGAAATTCTATGCATAACTACGTGTGCATTAAATATGTGGATATAAGTACATGCATAATGAGGTACATGTATAGGTATATTTTTGTATGAATGTATATACAAGAGTTGTATATATATATATATATGTGCATGGTGTGTGAGTATGAATGCATGTCATGTGTATGCATGATTGTGTATACGTGGGAAGGGGTTGTTTAGCCGACCTTCCTGTTTTAGAAAAATATATAAAGGGAGTGAAGTCTCCATATTTTCTCTTCTTGCTATTTTGAGAAGATTTGAGCGATTTAAAAGAGAGAGAGAGAGGTTGATCGGATTATTTTGGAAACAAGGAGTGGATTCAAGCTGATTTCTAAAAAGTATTTCAAGGTGAGTGGTTTGCATGTTTTTAGTTCCTTTGAATTGTATAAAGTTGTTATCACCCGGATTAAAATTTAACCAAAGGAAGTATTATCCGGATTGTGAATAAACCGGTCAATTGGTGAGCGATTTAAGTGTATAAGTCGGTCAAGTTATGAGCGGATTAGAGCTAAACCACCCAAGGCGTGAACGGTGTAACCTTAAACCGGAAGAAGATTGAGCAGAATAAATCTAAACCGGATATGCCTTGACCGGTTTAAGGGTAAATCGGCTAATTGAGTTAACCGGTTTAGGACATAAGCGATTTATGACCTTTGACTTTATGTTTTAAACGGAGAAGTATGAATACGATCATGTGATGACCAGATTATTTTAAATCGGTCGATGGGGGCATAGTGTTGTCCGGATTTGTTGTCTGGACAAAAGTGTCAGAATCTTTTTCTAAAGTGTTAAATCGAACAAACCAAGAGAAGTATTGTCCGGATTTGTTATCCGGACAAGGTTGACCAGATTATTTGTTATTTTGTCAAAATATGATTCTTTTGAAACATTAAATGGGAATTTTGACAAAATTGAAATTTGAACTGATTCCATAGACTGCGATCTAATTCTATATGTAATTGTTTTTGCGAAATGTATGGATGAAGAAATAAGGGTGGCATATCAAGGAGAGGTGTACCATGGGATAAGGGTGGCATATCAAGGAGAGGTGTATCATGGGATAAGGGTGGCATATCAATGAGAGATGTACCTTTAGATATAAGGGTGACATTTGTATGTGTGTTATATGATATAACTCTTACTATTATATCCTTTAAGATTTCCGTGGTCTGGAATCTTTATTTCTTTGTGATTTAAAGGTTTAAGATCGGGGTTCTTATTGGAAATCACAGTCTGGATGTTATTGAAGAGGAAATAACAGGTTTGGCCTGAAACTTTAGATAAACCTTGTTTAGTTGAAAAGGTTTAAAAGTGACATTATATGAAACCTGGTTGGTTTAAACCTATAAAGGTTTGGAATATGATATTTGAATAGCTGAATGCTTGGCTTGAAAAGTGAAGAGGTATTGGTAATATGTTCTTATTTGTTATATATATGAAAAATTATTGTGTACAAAGTTTTGGTGATTTTCACCCTGCAATGACGTAAATAGGGTAACTGTTGATCCTCTCTCTCAATGATTTGATGATAATCCCTTTTTCCTTACGATGTATTTTAATTTCTGTATTTTTAGTTCCAGCGATCAATACACTGAGTATGTTCTGTGATCGCTGAAGAACTCGCTTTGTAAATCATTCAGAGACAACAATACTTTAAGAAAACAACACTCACACCAAAGATCCTTCAGCAAACGTCGAAGATTGAAACTGAAGATTAGAGACTGGCGCGTACGTGACCTGAAGCGGTATTCAGTGATTACAAGCCTGTCTAACTATGTGTGAAGACTACTCTAGCTTCAGCGAATGATGATGAGACCTTCAGGTCATTCCAGCATTCAGCGATCAAAGGAAGCTTGCTTAGCACGATTGTTGTTGTTTTGTCCTTGC
>NW_020202347.1:0-2601 GCF_001531365.2 Cynara cardunculus var. scolymus
TGGATGAAACTTTGTAGCACGCAGAGGAAATCTTCCAGAACCTCTGTGAGACACGACAGAGCTTCTGTCGTCTTTGACTTGTAGCAAGGTCTTTACAGAGGACAAGTTTCCAGAACCTCTGTGATGAATGACAGAGGTTCTGTCACTTGAATCTTGTACGATTGTGCTTCTTCTGTTGATTGTCCTCTGTGGTCTTCTGTGACAGATCAACTTCTGTCAATACTTGCTGTTTTACTTTTTCTATACTTTTATATTCAAGGATTGAGAGCTAACACAACCTGGGAACTAGAAACAAAAATGGGAACCAAATACTCGTGGTTGTTCACTTAAATGAATTCCGGGACAGAGTTTTCTTGAGGGGTGGATAGTGTGATAACCCATTTTTTGGTTAAACACTTGAGGTAATCCTTACGTGATTATTATTTGAATGTGTGAAAATGTGTATATTTATATATGAGACTGATAATATGCATATGTGAATGCATGATTTATATTGTTAACACGCATGAGATTATTAATATGTATGTATATATATATATATATATGCATGTTTGACATACATGGTCTTGTAGTGATGCATGTATGTGCGCATAAATTATATTATGCTAGTGTTTTGGGGAGGTATGTGTATGTATGTATGAGGTGATAAGAAGAATTTTATATTATTTCCTTCAAACTGCCTCTTTTAAGATAAGATAAGAAAAAAGAATATTTTATATTTCTTTCTTTCCAACCGCCTTTGAACTAAATATAAAAGAAGATTTTCTTTTAGAAAGAGTTATCTTCAATATTGAGAAAGGAACTAGTGAGAGAAACTGTAAAAGATTTCTTCTTTAAAAGTTAGAAGCTTTTATGAGTTTGATGTTGAAGCAGTTTTGTTGCTGGTTTTGTTGTTGTTTCCTATTGTGTTTTAAAGGTGAGCTTTTGTTTAACATATTCAGCCTTTAAATTTGTTAAGGTTCGGAATTTTGGTGTGAAACTGTTGGTAAACTTGTGTAGTTAACATGAGGTTATTTTCTGGAGATTTAAAGATTAAGGAGAACCTGTAATCGAACAGTATTGTTCGATGATAATTTATTTGATAAAAGTGGCTTCCGGATGGTATTATCCGATGAAAGTATGTTTAAACCTTTTGAGATTAAAAGTGTATTTTTGGTATCTTTCAAATAAGGTTGTAAACATGGAAAGAGATAATGTTTAAATTTTCTTTCAAAATGGTTATGACGTAAGGTCTGTTTTGAAAGAAAGAAGTTTTCAAAGGTTTCTTCAGGACGGTTATGACTTCGGTCTATTCTGGTATGAAACTGTTTTTAGGCCATTATTGGCTAAAACTACAGATGATATTCCTTTAGGACGGTTGTGACATCGGCGTGTTTTCATTGGAAATAATGTTTCTATGGGACCATTGTGACTTCGAACTGTTCTAGTATGAAACTCTTCATCTTTGTAGATTTGAGGAGGAGATAAGGGTGGCATACCATGGGATAAGCGTGGCAGTTGGATAACTCTGGTTACTATGACAACAAGAGATAATAGCTCCGGGTTAACATTTTTTTGTGATTTGGGAACTTAGAGATATTACTCTTACTAAAATAATAACTTGGATGTTATTGAGAAGGGGAAAATCGGCTCTTATCCAAAGGCATCAATTGCCTTTGATTTCAAATGATTTTGATGAAATCAGAGTATTCACTTTTATAGTCGATTATGAGAAAATAAGTATCTGATTAGAATCATAAGAGCTCTGGTTGTCTGGAGCCTAGACCAAAGAGCTTTTGGTCATTTCAGTCTTTTCAAAGTATGTACTTGTTGGATCTGAATTCAACTTTGGTATTGATCTAATACTCTAAATAAGCTCTAAAACAATTGAAGTGCAGCAGAAATATTATTAAGAGCAAAACAGAGTGAGTAAGTGATTAGAATTTCTAAACACACCAAGAACACACAGTCTCAACGAATAAGATGAATGCAAGAAAATTGCTTCAAAGGTTTTTCAATCGATTCAATTGAAAATTTTGACAATTACAATACTGGAAGCACACAGTTTACAAAGGCCCTATYCGCTATTTATACTAGTTCCTAACGACCTTAGTGACAAGATCTTGACAAGTGTCTTCATCTGAGTCGTCCAAAGAAAGTCGATTAAGCCCTAGTCACGTGAGAAGCACATACGGCTAACAACCTTCGAAAACTGTTAGAACAGAAACTTCATAAAAGATGAAAACCGCAGACCCTCTGTGAGCCATCTCAGAGGCTCTGCTTTAAATGACTTGTGTGTTCTTTTGATAGAGGACTATTTTCCAGAACCTCTGTAAGACACATCAGAGGTTCTGCCACTCTTCACTTGCTTGATCATACGACTTCTGTCTCTAGTCCTCTGTTGTCTTCTGTGGAGTTAACCTTCTATCAAGTCTTACAATATACTTTTTCTATACTTATACAAGATAGGAATAATGGAGCTAACAATCTCCCCCTAACTATTGAAAAAGTAGTTGTGGACAGTTGGGTGCAAGATTTGACTTAAGGAAAAATACAAGAGGAGATTAATCTCATCCTCTGCAAAAATTTACATTACTGAAAGAAGTAAAAATTGTGCAGGAC
>NW_020202347.1:3126-6566 GCF_001531365.2 Cynara cardunculus var. scolymus
AGATTGTGGAGGTCAACATCTGTAAAAGTGTAGAGGTTGCCATCATCCCTCTTCACTGTATATTGAGTGTACAGCACGGTCTTCTTCAGCATGGTGCGTGGAGAGATGGTTTCTAGTGAGCAAATAACGTGCTCTGAGAAGACCTGCACTGGTGGCTTGGTGAGTTTAGAGAAGTGAAACTTTGCTTCGACAGAGGGCATGCCAGTTAGCTCCGGATTGTATGGGGGCTCTGTGTCCGTGGATGAGTAACGCCACCGCAGAATCTCTTCGATGGTGGTTGCGGGCTCTGTACGCATCCTCTGCGTAGGAATCTTGTTCATAGAATCAATAATTTCAAAGACCCTCCCCACCGTGACAGACTCTGGCGTTCTGGATTCTTCTTCGAGTATAGGCCTCTGGGTAGACCCCTCTGGTAGGATTGGCTTGACTGTTCCTAACAAAGCGTCGAACGTACCCGTGGACGTCTCTTCAGGTATCTTGGCTAGTTTGGAAGAGCCTTCTCCGACTTTGGGGATGGGAGCTCTGCCTTGCTTCATCCGAGCCTCTGCCAGAGAAGCCTTGAGGGCTTGAACCAGATCAGGGTCGTCATATTCATCTTCATTAATCTCCTCCAGTGTCTCAGAGCTAGACCCTTTCTTTGGCAACGCCTCTACCACTTCACCCTTGCCTTTCCCCGTAGGCTCTGAAGATTTTTCTTTGGAGAATAGGGCTGCAGCAGAATCCACTATTTTCAGTGGTTTGGAAGAGGTTGATTTCTTTGGCTCTGTCTTCTTCTCCTCCTCATGACGATCAGGGTCATTACCTCCCTGATCATCATGGATTTGAGTAACCTCTGCCTTGCACGAGGTGAGGGGAGCCTTCTTCAAGCGCCTGAGTACTCTGGAGGCCGCCTTCTCCATCTTCTCTATTACCATTTCAGCATTYAGAGTGGCGGTGTTGATATTAATCTCTGTGGCCCATTTCATGGTAGAGACGCAACGATAGATTTCGTTTCGAAATGAGTGACCTTCTTTGACGAGTTGCTTCGTGCAGTCTCTGATGGATTCATTAGTAGCTCGGGCCTCTTTGAGAAAATGGTCGTGGTGTTTCCACACGGTCTCTCCGAGGGCCTCAACCATTGCGTCTAGCTCTCTGCGAGTGGCTAGATGGTTAATGTTAGCCCTGGAGGATGAGGAGTCAACGCCAAAAGTGATCGCAGAGGAGAACATCTCTTTGATTTCATCCTTGAAGGTGGAGTAGTTTGTGTAGCCGGTGGAAATCATGTATGTAGCGTACTGGGCGGCGACCTCTGTCTCTGTCAGTTCTGTCTTGAGTGTGTTGATGGAAGAAGGATTGAGAGACAGCGCGCCGAAGGCTTCTGTGAGATCAGCCTTGTTGAGGACAGAGCTCTGAAGGGCTGATAAGGCCGCCTTGAGTTTAGCAGTTGTAGAAGTCAACTCCTTTAGAGTCTCTGTTGTCGGAGAAGAGGAGAACAAGCTTTTCAACTCATCCAACCTCTTGAGTACCTTTATGGTGAAGGTTTGAAGCTCCTCCTTCGCCACATAGGCACTCGGGGAACCTAGATCACCAACACATGGTGACCTAGTAGCCTTGGAGTGTAAGGCGCCCTCAGTGACCGATTTGGCGTTGTCATCTCGGGGACTTCCACCAGATCCTCGGACATCCCCAATTGGAGAGCCTACCGGTGTTTTGTCGATTTGGTGCCTAATAGGTTCAGAGCCTAACTTGGTAGAGGGATCGAGTGGAGACTTTGAGCATTCTAGACCCGCAGCCTCGGTGATTCTCTCGCATGCCTCTGAAGCATGACTGGGTGGTTCACTCACGTGTGGAGGGGCAACGGATGCCTCTCTTGGTAGTGTCGAGTCCTTGGGCGAATGGACAATTATGATAAAACTACCATCCTTTTGAGAGGATGATGGAGTAGAATAAGGTTCCCGATTTGTGCATTCAACAGAGGACGAAAGAATGTCCTCTGCGAGGTTGGTTGGTTCAGGGTTCAGCGTGTGCACGCTTTCTTCAATAGGGTTTCCCTCTAGAACAAGGTCCCTAGCCATGTGGGTTGCACTGGGAGGGGGGCTTGGATGTGTGCCTTCGACATCTTTTTCACCCTCTTCTAACTCCACTTCTTCCTCTTCGTCGTCTAGTACGACTTCTGTCCCCAAATCTACCACCTCTGTGGGCGCTGTAAAACTCTGTTGGAGATCGAAGATTATATCTTGGATTTTCTCAGTGGGGGACTCTTCTCGAACAGCCTTGCTCAACCTTCTGCGCTTAGGTACAGTCTCTGCCGGGCCTTATTGAATCTCGGCCTCTGTGACCTCAACCTCTATGGGTTGGGCCATCTTTGATTTCTTCTTTTTGGGTTTTGGCAGAGGACTGTTWGGACCCTCTTCTKCTAYGGGTCTCTTTTTCCCTTTCTTTTTCTCAGAAGGATCGACATCCTTGTGAGTCTTCTTAGACTTCTTTGGCCTTCGTCGGAGTATTTAGAGAAGTGAAGGGGTATAAGATGGGGGGAAGAGTATTTATAGTGACGAATTTTGAATGTGAACTGTTTATTTGGCGATATACCGTGATGAGTGGCTTAAGGGAAAGACAAATCAAAATATGTCACGTGTTTTTGGGAAGACGCACGATTGATGACGTGCGCCACCGTTTCTAACACGCACGTGGTCAACTTTAACCCTTATCCACATAACCACACGCCATATCAATAATAAAAAACTATAGAAGTGAGTTTTGTTAGAAGCCTAAGGGTAACAAAGCTTCTGTGATATGTGCAGGGCCTTCAAACATGTTACACCTTTGTATACCTAAACGGTTTGAAAATCCTCAGAGAGATGAGCACTTGCTCAGTTCAGACCCACAGAGCCTCTAATAGAAGTGTCAGAGGTTCTGATGAGCTGACCTTTGAGATCAAGATACTTCAAAAATTTTGGCACCTTCTGAGGTTTTGATTTTCAAAAACTCCCCCTTGAAGCCAGCTTCCATGGCTCCCCCAAAAAACATTTACAAACCTAAGAAGTATCGACAGAGGACCTGTTCAAAGATCCTCTGAGAGTTATCACAGAGGATCTGTGAAAAGACTTCTGTGATGAAAAACATTTTGCTTTTTCAATAGGTTTTATTCCTTTTAAAGCATATACTCCCCCTTAAGCCTTGCATGACTCTGCGAGGTAAACCTACTAACTAAGAAAACAAGTGAAGGTAAACTTTATACAAAAAGAGATTATTAAAAGTAAGACATTCAACACTTAAGAGCTCTAGGCATGCCATTCATATGTTTTCAATAAGGAAGTTAAATCTTTTCTCATCAAGGGCTTTTBTAAAGAGATMAGCSAATTGGAATTCAGATTTGACAAAGTATAGTTCGACATTACCTTCTTCTACATGATGTTTTAAGAAGTGGTACCTTATATCGATATGCTTTGTTTTTGAATGTT
>NW_020202347.1:10351-12936 GCF_001531365.2 Cynara cardunculus var. scolymus
AACAATATCAGTTTCTACAACTTGTGTAGGACTCTCTTCATAATCTGAGGCAGTTTCATGCTCAGATTCTAAATCAGAGAGGGCCTCTTCTTCAGAGTCTGATGTGAGAAGATCTTCATCAGTTATGAATGAACTTGAGATAATTTGATTTATGCTTGAAGGCTCTGTGACAAGACTTTTTTCACAAAGAGGCTCATTTTTAGAAAGCTTTGGGAGATTAGAGTTAACATTTGTAGCTTTTGTGATGTGTTTTGGAAAAAATTCAAGAGCCTCTGAGGATAACTTTCTTTCAAGAGGACGAATTGTACACACAAAAGCACAATCTTCTTGGGTCTCTGGATGTCCAAACTTAAAAATTCTTATCTGACTATGTCTCATAAATTTCCTTGGAATGGARTCCTTCCTTTCAGAAGGTGAGAAAGAGTCAATATAGTCTTCAAAAGCTACATTCTCCATTATTAAAGGAGTTCTTGAGTCTTGAGCAACCAAAAGCCTTCGTCTTTTAAAAATGGACTTTATATTTGGAATGTTACTTTTAAGATTCTTTRAAGATCTGAAGGTATTCTCAAGAGTTTTGTTAGATTTAAAATCTGGTTTGTTGTCAAATTTTGAGAAACCCAGACCTCTTCTCCCCATTTTAACTTTGATCTTCCTATAAACATTTTGAGCATCTTGAAATTTTTTTAATCTTGAGCTCTCTGTCAAGATTATCTTGATGCAAAAACTCTCTTTCTTTTTGGAAGTAATCTTTGACAGAAGCAACATTGCATTTCTCATGCTCTACTTTCCTTAACTCATCAACCTTGTTCTTTAACTCCTTTWCAATTTTGGCAAACTTTTCTTTTGAGGACTTTTCCAAATTCACAAAGTTTGTTTGTGCCTCTTCGAACATTTTAAATAATCTATTTCTTTCCTCTATGAGAAGAGTGACTTCTTTCTCACAAAAGGAAAGTTTTTCTTTAAGCTTGTAATGTTCCAAATGGCATGAATCAAGATTATCAATGATCTCTTTGTATATATCAATTGATTCAGAAGAGTGAGAAGTGGAAACCTCTTGGTCATTTGAGTCAGAAGAGTCGGAGTCAATTTTTGCCATCTCACAGAAGATCTCATCCTCTGTGTCTGAGTCTTCCCATGCAAGAAGTCCCTTCTGATCATCTTCGTCTGAAGATTCATCAGTGACTAACTAACTAGTTTGAGCTAGCAGAGACTTCTGTTGATAGTACTCAGCCTTCTTTTTGTAGAAGGCTGCATCTCTTGGACCCTTTTGTTGAGCCTTATGCCCTTTTGACCAACACTCAGCAACAACGTGGCCTGGCTTACCACATTTGAAACATAATTCTTTTGTCTCTTCCTTCTTCTGCTCAACTATCTTCTATGGAGGCTTCTGTTCCTCCTTTTCACTTCCATCAGATTTTCCACCTTCTATGTAGTTTCTTTTGTTGAAACTTCTATACTCTTTCTTTTCACCACCCTTCCTATACTCTCTGGTGATCAATGCCAGAATCTTCATCATTTCTTTCATTGTTACTTCTTCTTCAGAGCTCTCCTCACTCTCTGCGATCAGAATCTTCTTTTTCTTCTTCTTCTTCTCCTTTTCTTCCTTCTTTGATTCTCTCCCCTTACCAGAGCCACCATCTTCTGCAACTAGAGCAAAAGGACCACCATAATTCTTCTTCATTTGAAGCACTTGAGACTCTTGACTTTTGAGTGAACCAAACAAGTCAGCCAAGGTCCATACTTCTAAATYCAAAGTGGCCTTCATTGACATGGTCAAATGCATCCATTCGTTTCCAAGACTTTTCAAGAACATAGAGTTGTTGTCCTCTGTAGTTCTCATAACTCCATATCTCTTGCAATTGCTGATTAAGGTATTGAACCTGGAGTATGTGTCTGACAGGGATTCACCCTCCTTAGCCTTGAAGCTATGATATTCATCAATACAAATGGCTCGATTGTTCTTGAGAGTGTTCTTCCCTCCTTCGATCTGTTTCTCCAATTCTACCCAAATGTCCATAGATAGATGGCAGTGATCAATACATGTGAAAATCTCATGAGGAATAGCCATGATTAACAGTCTTTTACATTTGCTTCCCAATTCAACCATTACCTTATCTTCATCGCTCCAGTTTGTAATTGGTTTTGGCTCATAGTGCTCAGGAACTTCGGGGGTTGTACCCGTTGCTGGAACTCGTGGAATCAAATTCATTGGCACGTATGGTGGATTGTAGAGAAATTCACAAATTCTGGGGTGAATTCTCTCCAGGAAGTTGATCATGCGCACTTTCCATTGTGGGTATTCCTCTCGGATAAGYGTGGGAGGCTTGGATTGAGATCCAGTACTCATGAACGAGGTATTACCCATGTTTGCCATTGAAATTTGAAAAAAAATAAGAACAAGATGAAACAGATTCAACAATGAGTGAAAAGGGTAATCTGAAGAAATTGGTGTATTAGGAATCACAGATTAATACCAAAAGCTGAATTAATTGAATTAGAATTCAAAACCTGCTCTGATACCAATTGTTGGATCTAAATTCAACTTTGATATTGATCTAATACTCTAAATAAGCTCTAAAACAATT
>NW_020202347.1:13031-24971 GCF_001531365.2 Cynara cardunculus var. scolymus
AAATATTAATAAGAGCAAAACAGAGTGAGTAAGTGATTAGAATTTCTAAACACACCAAGAACACACAGTCTCAACGAAGAAGATGAATGCAAGAAAATTGCTTCAAAGGTTTTTCAATTGATTCAATTGAAAATTTTGACAATTACAATACTGGAAGCACACAGTTTACAAAGGCCCTATCCGCTATTTATACTAGTTCCTAACGACCTTAGTGACAAGATATTGACAAGTGTCTTCATCTGAGTCGTCCAAAGAAAGTCGATTAAACCCTAGTCACTTGAGAAGCACATGCTGCTAACAACCTTTGAAAACTGTTAGAACATAAACTTCACAGAAGACGAAAATCGCAGACCCTCTGTGAGCCATCTTAGAGGCTCTACTTTAAATGACTTGCGTATTCTTTTGACATAGGACTATTTTCTAGAACCTCTGTAAGACACATCAGAGGTTCTGCCACTCTTCACTTGCTCGATCATACGGCTTCTGTTTCTAGTCCTCTGTTGTCTTCTGTGGAGTTAACCTTCTGTCAAGTCTTGCAATATACTTTTTCTATACTTATACAAGATAGAAATAATGGAGCTAACAACTCGAAACCAGAGAAGCTCTGATAGGTCTTCAAAACAAACTAAGAGGGCCTTGGTTATACGGGAAATCTTTTCAAGTGTTTTCAGGAATATTGTGATCCAGAGGTTCTATACGTTCTATATAGAAGCTCTGTATCAAGGAGTTGGTCATGCAATTAGTCTTTCAAAGTCTTTTCAAGATATATAGGACCCAGAGGCTCTGTATGTACTATATAGAGGCTTTGTGTCATGAAAGTTGTAAATTTTAAATCTTTAAGTATAAAGCTTTGTGTCTGAGCTCTATCTTTTGAAACTTATCTTATTATATTTTCTTTCAAGTCTTAATCTTTTAAATATTTATTTACAAATAAAACAGATAACCAAAGGAGCTCTAGTTATATTTTTAATAATTCATTTTTTTAAAATTTATGTTCTAGTTAAATAAAAGACTTGTCATTTTGAGAGTCTAAGTATAGAAGCTCTGGTTGATCAGAGTAGAGACTCTAAGAAACTAGAGGAGATGTTTAATAAAAGAAACTCTATCTTTTGTCTCATGGTAGCCTGCTCTCAAACAAGCATGAAACGTATGTTGTTCCCTTGGATTGGCTTTGGGCCTTTCCTGCGCAGCTTATTCAAGAGAAAAAGAAAGAATCGGAATTGAACGATATATTTCTCAAAACAAACGAAAAGGTAATGTATTTGGGTTCAAAGCCCTGCGTGTTCTACGTCTGGAAGATTTCTTTTCTACTAGGTAATCTAGTATCCTTCCCTTGGAGACAGAGGAGCTATGGTCTTTTAAACCAAAAGGGCATTGGTCTTTAGGAACTCGGGGAGTTCTGACCAGTTGAACCAGACGAATTTTGCACCTCTGTGTTTTATACGCGATACAAATCTCAGAGATCATGATTTTGATTATATGAAAAGTTGATTTTAAATAAATTTTAGTGATCTTCACCCTGTAATTGCAAAGATAGGGGTATCTCACTAGACCTTCCGGTCTAACCCTCATTTTGTGTTTTAAATATGCATTGAAGGACTAGCAGGGTCTTGGGATTTTAAGGGGAAGGGAAAAATCTGATTATTTTCCTTATGAGCTTATCTGCTATTTTGAAGATCAATCTGTTATTGTGAAGATACATGTAGACATACATGTGATAGTTCAGAGTCTTCTTTTGGAATTCTTTTTAATTTGTAAATTCTGTATATACGGAAACTCTGTCCTAGTGGGACCAATGTGGTGTAATCTGTATTTCTTTAATATGAAATAAATGTTATATGCAAATGTGAAGTTTGGGGTATGTCATATTTTGGTTACTGATTTGTATTGTTCATTAGGGAGAAATTTTAGTCTTTGATTGTTCATGATGTTCAGGATTCTCCTAATCATCATAGGGAGAGAAATAATATCAAAGACATATCAAAGATAAGAAGAGAAGAGGAAGACATGATGCAAAGACATGATGCAAAGACATGAAAAGAGTATGCAAATGTTACGAGAAAGAAATAATGTTCAAAGATGTTTGTGACTAGCGTTGATGTTCAAAAGTGTTGATATTTGTAAGAGAAGCTTAACTGGTAATTCGTTGAATCAATTTATGGAAGAGAAATTTTGTGTCTAAATCTTTTGAATCTAGGGTTGAAAAGCCATAAGATTTAAAGATTGTAGATGTTGATGAAAAGGTTAGTGCTGATTTGAAGAATTTGTGTTGACTAGTTGAGATTCACACTTGATATATTTGTGAAAGATTCCTTAAAGTTTATGACAAAGTTGTTTGAAGGTTTTGCTATTAAAGTTAGTTTCGTTCATGATATAAGGTGATGAACATAGTACACGTAGTGTCAAAGCTCTAAGCCTAGTTATCTAAAGCTTATTGGTGAGTTCAAAAGAAATGTTCTGAAGATTGTTGAAGATTATTTCAAGATGATTTCAAAAGTGAATATTTTGGTCTGAAGCTTCTATTTGTTGATAAGGTGAGATCGTTATTTTTTTAGAGTTGTCTTATTCGGGGGTTGATAATGTCTAATCGTTTTTAGTGGGGGAGATTGTTTAAATCAAATATTTATTAAAGTGAAGACGAAGGGATTTTTTTTTGAAGAATGTGATCTCGAATCCAAAGGGGAAGATTATTAGGTTAGATATTATCGTATCTGAGATCACTGCGAGATCATCGATCTTGAAAACTCGAAGAGGCCAATTCCTAAAGTCAACATGGTCAATATTAGTCAACATGAAGCATAGATTGTTGTTTACTTTGTAGTTGACTTTGTAAATAATCAAGAGTATAAATACATTATTTCTATTGTAATTGTATAGGTGTCCTTTCATAGAGAATTACTCTAGAGAAAAGTTAGAAAGAGAAACTTGTAAAGTGAGAGATTCATTCAATGACATGATGATTTGATCTCTAGATTGTTAAATTTACTTGCTATTCGGACTTTCATTCTCGTTTGGTATATGAAATTTATGTGTTTTTGCCTTTCGATTTTCTACCAAAAACGTGAGTGTGAATTTAGATTATCCAAGGGTATATTTCGTGTGGCAAATACAAGATAGAAATATTACATAAAAAAGTAATTCCTACACAATCCAGATTCTTCTCACATCTCTAAATTGTTATATTTTATGTATTAGAGTTGTAATAGTTTAACATTAATAATGATACTAACATGATGAACATAACTTGCTATATATAAAAAGAAAAACAAAGGCCTCAGTGGTCCCGGACCGGTTAAGACTATTGACCCTCATACCCAAGACTTGTTATAACCCGTTGTCTAAACCCTAAATCCTAAACCCTGATCCATTCCCTTATATTTGGTTAAAATTGAACACCTCCAATACCAATCACATTGGGATACACTTACTGTAACTATATTTTTAAAAAGATTATAACAGAATTGAAAATAACTTAATTTGATTATTGATATAGGGGCAGATTTGTGAAGAACCTAAAACTGATTAGGAATCCGAGAGCCGCAGAACCTAAAACTGATTAGGAATCCGGGAACCACAAAACCTAAAACTGATTAGGGACATACAGCATGACACATGACATACTCATCAAGAATATGGACGTATTATTCATCATGAATGTTGTAATATATTAATCATGCATATGTGATTCATGATGAATAACACGTTCATATTCATCATGGAAAGGGACATATGGCACGTTGTATGCAGTTTTGGGTTCCTAATCAATTTTAGGTTCCCAAAAAAATTCCCTCTACAGATGTATTTCACCAAAAGTAAAGAAGATTAATGGCGTCATTAGCTCCTACCACAAAATGAATTATATGTGTATGTGTCTCAAGAATAAAATTATGATTTCCAAATCTTATCTTAATTGAGCATCCATTTTGTTATACTTGAATCCTCTAAAGTACTAGTAAATGTAGATGTGAAAATTTGATTCTTGGAAACTTTTTCTAGGTCTAAATAGAGGTGTTAATTTTGTACCACGACGAACCAACCAATTCATATATAAAATGTACCAATTTAATTGGTATCACTTATATTGGTAACGGTTGTAGTCCGTTGCTTATGTAAAGTTGGTTGGCACATGGTACTTGTAGTCGTGTATCATAGTAATACCGTGTCGCATCGACTTATTTTTTAAATCATTTATCAATCGATAAAATAACATATTTTGATTTTTGATTTTTAAATTTTGAATTATCTTAAGTTCTATTTTACTAAAATCTAAATTGCTATTTTTTATTTTTTAAAGAGTAAATTAAAATTTTAGTCCTTATGATTTATTGAAAATTTCTATTTTCATCTTTATGGCTTTGAAATTACAATTTTCATCCCTATCATTGATTATTTTTTTCGTTCTTATGGTTTAAGATTTATTATTTTTTCGTCTTTATGGTTTAAAATTCATTCTATTTTAGTCTCTACTTAAAAGTAGTGTTTTGGCCTCAGGGATGAAAATAAAAATAAATTGCAAACCATAGGGATGTAAACTGAAATTTTGAAACCACAAGGATAAAATCCATAATTTTTAGCAAACCATAGGGATGAAAAACATAGTTTACTCTTTTTTAAATTCTAAATTTCTATTAGTTAAAGGTTACTTGAGGATAACATGTTTTTAAGTTGAGGACTACATGTAGTTATATGATTAAGTTTGGCGTATGTGGTACCAAACCTTCACATCCTGCCTAACAATTACTGGAAACCACATCATCAACACTTCTTAGCATCCAATAGTGACACGTTCGTTATTGACAAGATAAGTATCCCGGTATATATCAGACTCTTCCCCAAGTGCATCATGAAACACAAATTGTTGGGATGAAGTTTACATGGAAAGGATCAATTGATTGGGTTCAATATCCTCCATACACTACCAGGTCTGAGATATGATGTGATAACCGGATCCTAATTATTATCTGAGGTAATTAATACGTGAATATTTATTATATGATTATGTGAAAGCATGATAAATGGTTATATTTAATCATGTAAGTATGTGTGTTATGCATTAGAATAAATGTATAATATAAATATATGCATAAATATGTATATATATGCATGAAATGTATGTGTGAGTATATAATTGTATGTGTTGTGTGCATGCAGGAGGAGGGTAACCACCTTTTTCATAAAAAAGAAAGGGGTATAAGTATGAGATGAAGCTTTCATTCTTCTTCTTCCTGCTATTTTGAAAAAGTGTGCGATTTAGATAGAGAGCTTGACCGGATTGCTTTTGATACCGAATCAAGCGGATTCAAGTTGTGCCAACCTTAATTCTAAAAGATTTTTAAGGTGAGTGGTTAAACTATTTTGTATATTTATATGAAAATTTTCATAACTGATTCATATGAACTTTCACTCGATTTATGTAAAACCGGACACGTTGTGAGCGATTTAGATATAAATTGGGTAAAGGTCGAGCGGTTTATGTGTAAACCGGTCAAGGGTTAAGCAGTTTAGCCCTAAACCAGACACGTTGTGAGCGATCTAGATATAAACCGAATATAGGTTCACCTGGTTTAAGGGTAATCCGATCAATTATTAACAGATTTACATATTGAGCGAGTTATGAACTTTAAATTATGATTAATGTTTTAACCGGAGAAGTATGAATATGACTATGAGGTTAACCGGATTATTAAATCGAATAAAACATGAATAGAGTTGTCCGGATTAGTAATCCGGACAAAGTATTGAGGTTTATTTCAAATGTTAACTCAAATATAATATGATATATCTTCCGGATTTGTAATCCGGCCAAGGCATTGACCAGATTATGTGTTGATTTAGTATCTTATTGATTCTTTTAATAAGAAATTGGATTTTGATAAATATTATTCCATTGATTGCGGTCGATTTTATATAGAATAGTTTTGTGAAATATTTTGATGAGAAAATAAGGGTGGCGTATATGAAGGAGAGGTGTACTATGGGATAAGGGTGGCATATCCAGAAGAGGTGTACCATGGGATAAGGGTGGCATATCCTGGAGAGGTGTACCATGGGATAAGGGTGGCATATCAAGGAGAGGTATACAATTGGATATAAGGGAGGCATTTGCATATGTGTATTTCATAATATAAACTGTTACTATTATATTCCTTAAGATTACCGTGGTTTGGAATCTTTATTTCTTTATGATTTAAAGATTTAAAATCAAGATTCTTAATGGAAATCATAGTCTAGATGTTATAGAAGAGGAGATAACAGGTTTGGCCTGAAACTTTGATTAAACCTTATCTGATTTAAAAATGTTTAAAAGTGGCATTCTGATAATTAACTAGTGTAAACCTGTTTGGTTTTGATGTATTAGTTACAAGCAGAGTATTGGCTTGAAAGGTGAAAGGTATTGACACTATGATCTTACTTGCTCATATATATATATATATATATATATATATATATATATATGAAAAGTTGTTTTATATAAAGGTTTTGGTAATTTTCACCATGCAATACAACAAATAAGATAACTCACTAGACCTTTCGGTCTAACCCTCGTTTTGTGATTTTAAACTTGTATTGCAGGAAGTGCAGAAGGTAAGGGAAAAGGGAAAATATAATAATTTCCCTATATGTTTTCTTGCATGAAGAATTGGTGAAGATTTGTATAGTTTTGATAGATGAAACTGGATTAGTGCAAGAATTGTATTCTGAATTACTGGACCATGTATTTTGTACGGATAGATTCTTGTACTAAGGACCAATGTGGTGTATAAACATGTATTTCTCTTATATGAAATATATGTTACATGCAATGTGTGGTTTGGGGCATTATAGAAAGTGGTATCAGAGCCTGAGTTTAAGGGATTTAGGTATTCAACAGTATGATACCTAGACTTAAACTGTTTTATTGCATGTTAAGGGTCCCAGACATMGTTAGCACCATTGGAAATAAATATGATGAGTTGAAAGAACAGTGTGTAAGGTAAATTTTAATTACATCTGGCCAGTATAATTATGAATTTACAGGTACACATCTGAACTTAAATACTTCATTATATTTGGGAATGTGAATACGTGATTATTAACACTAAAAAATGCAGATGTCTAGCCGAACCCGAAGATCTGAAAGAATGGCTCGTCTAGAGTCTGAGGAAAGGGAAGAATGACCCGTTAATCTTCTGATTAGTACGTCCGGAAATAGAGGTCGAGGAAGATCAAGGGGACGAGGCAAAGGAAGAAGTCAGTCTCAAGGAAGGAGTCGTACTGAAATTCATTCTGAGCCTAAAGAATCCCATTCTGGGAATGCTCAGGAAAGATCGGTGCCACACCCTGAATATGTAACCAGAGATATGTTGGCAGAAGAAATGGGGAAGTTACGAGAAACTCTAACATCCATTATGGGAATACCAGCTAGGGTGGAAACAGAGAGAGTATAAGTTCATCCCTGGGTACCGGTTACTCATAACAAGGAGGGAGATATCAAAATGTTTTTGGCATGCAAGCCACCAACATTTTCAGGAGAAAGGGATCCTGTGAAAGCTATGTGCTGGATCAAGGAGATGGAATCTGTGTTCAACACCATTAGGTGTTCGGAAACAGATAAAGTTCGATTTGCTGTTTCAAGCCTGAAATCAAATGCTTTGTTCTGGTGGAAAGTTGAATCATCAGCCAGAACGGATATTTTACAAACATTATCTTGGACAGAATTTGTGAATCAATTTAAGAATCAGTTTTGTCTCAAGACAATAGTGAGACAAATGGAAGAAGATTTTCTGAAACTGGAACAGGGAAATGGAACAGGGAAATGGAACAGTTTGAGAATATACTGAGAAATTCATTGAATACTCTCGATTTGCCGAACACTATGTATCAACAGAATCCAGGAAGATAGAAAGGTACATCTGGGGTTTGAAACCGTCAATCAAAGAGTTTGTAATTGCTATGAACCCCAATACCTTTTCACTGACGGTAGATGTGGCCGAAGTGGCAGAACGAAATAAAAATCGGCAATCAGAAGGAAAGGTTGTAGAAAAGAGAAGACGGGAAGGACCTTCGTCTAATTTTCGAGGGCCAAAAGCAACAAAATATGATAATAGATATGAGCAGAAGATAAGTGAGAAAGTCTGCTCACAATGTCGACAGGTTCATCAGGGTGAGTGCAAGATGGAACCAAGAAAGTGTTATAAGTGTGGTGAAGCAGGTCATTTGTCCAGAAGTTGCCCAGCTAACCAAAGGTGTTTTAATTGCAATTCTCTGGATCATATTCGACCGAATTGTCCATTGTTAAGAACTCCACAACTGACAATGGGAAGTAATGCGTCGGGTACTCGGAGAAGACCTACGGTAAACAGAGGAGGGCAAGGAGGGGTGCGGGGACGATCCTTCCAAATGACAAAGAACGAGGCAAAAGTGTCACCAGATGTAGTAACAGGTACCTTCCTTCTGAATTCAATACATGCTAAGGTGTTATTTGACTCTGGTGCAAACTTTTCGTTTATATCCCCATTATTTGCTCAAACTACATGTTTGAATTCTGTGTTACTTGATGATGAATTAGTAGTTGAAACTGCTAATAGTCAGGAAACTGTTACTAGTATGTTCAATAATTGTATTATTGTTATTGAGGGTTGTGAACTACCAATTCGGTTATTCCCTATGCCGATGAAAGAATTTGATGTGGTAGTGGGTATGGATTGGTTGGCAAAGTATCAGGCCAATATTGTTTGCAATCAGAAAATGATCAAAATTACTTTGCCAGACCAAGGAACAATTGTTACTTATGGTGATCGTTAGAATCACCATACTAGTATTTTGACTGTAATGAAAGCTCAAAAAAGTATTCGGAAGAAGTGCCAGGGATGTTTGGCATACGTAATTGATATGAAGAAAGAGAAAAGAAAAGAAGAGTCAATCCCGATTGTTAATGAATATCCGAAAGTCTTTCCGGAGGATTTATCTGGATTACCACCAGACCGAGTTATTGAATTTCGAATTGATCTTATACTAGGGATTGCACCATTAGCAAAGGCACCATACCGATTAGCTCCATCTGAGTTGAAAGAATTAGTTACACAATTAAAAGATCTGACTGATAAGGGATTTATTAGACCCAGCACTTCACCTTGGGGTGCTCCGGTCTTATTTATCAAGAAGAAAGATGGATCTATGCGAATGTGTATAGACTATCGTGAACTGAACAAATTGACAATTAAGAATAAATATCCGTTACCAACGATTGATGATTTGTTTGATCAGCTTGTGGGAGCAAGTTATTTTTCCAAAATTGATTTAAGATCAGGGTATCATCAGCTCAAAGTCAGGGAGGAAGACGTTGCTACAACAACATTCAGAACCAGGTACGAGCATCACAAATTCCTAGTTATGCCATTCGGCTTAACTAATGCGCCCGCAGTCTTTATGGATTTCATGAATAGGGTATGTAAAGAATATCTTGATAAATTTGTTATTGTATTTATAGATGATACTCTTATATACTCTAAGACTGAAAAAGAGCACGCGGAACATCTTCGCCAGATTCTGGAATTACTGAAAAGAGAAAAGTTGCACGCAAAATTATCCAAGTGTGAGTTCTGGTTAAAAGAAGTCCAATTCCTGGGTCACGTCATCTCAGAAGCAGGGGTAAAAGTAGATCTAGTTAAAATAGAAGCAGTTGCAAAGTGGGAAGCTCCGAAAATCCTTCAGAAGTTTGAAGCTTTTTGGGATTAGCCGGCTATTACCGTAAGTTCATTCAGGACTTTTCTAAGATAGCCGTGCCATTGACTAAATTGACTCGGAAGAACATCAAATTCTAGTGGGAAGGAGAACAACAAGAAGCTTTCCAACTATTAAAAGATCATCTTTGCAGTGCACCGGTGTTGACTCTACCAGATGGATCTAAAGACTTTGTGGTATACAGTGATGCTTCAAAATTGGGGTTGGGATGTGTTTTGATGCAGAGAGGAAAGGTGATTTATTATGCGTCGAGACAATTGAAAGATCATGAGAAACAATATCCAACCCATGATATGGAATTAGCTGCTGTGATGTTTGCTCTGAAAATCTGGAGACATTATCTTCTACGAACAAAATGTCAGATTTATACTGGCCACAAAAGTTTTCAACATTTGTTCACCCAGAAAGAATTAAATATGTGACAGGGTCGGTGGATTGAACTGGTAAATGATTATGATTGTGAAATCCTCTACCATCCGGGAAAAGCCAACGTGGTAGCTGACGCTCTAAGTAGAAAAGAAAAGAGTGGAACCATTAAAGCTGTAGCAATGAGAATGAATTTGGTTCCCGACATTCGTAAGGAAATTCAGAGATGTCAACAAGAAGCTATGAAAGAAGAATTTGTTAAGACGGAAAAGTTGAGTAAGATAATTTCAATCTTGGAACAGAATGACGAAGGATTAATGTGCTTTCAAGGGCGAATTTGGGTACCATGTTTTGGAGATATCCGGAACAGTATATTAAATGAAAGCCATAAGTCTCGATACTCTATTCATCCAGGCACCAATAAGATGTATAGAGATTGGAAACCTTTTTATTGGTGGCCCGGGTTAAAAAGATACATAGCTAAATATGTGGAACAGTGTCTGGCATGTCTACAGGTTAAGATTGAACATCAAAAGTCGTATGGAAGTCTTCAATATTTAGAGATATTTGTATGGAAATGGGATCACATTACAATGGATATCGTCATGAAGTTGCCTCGAACTCCAAAGGGGTATTACGCGATTTGGGTAATTGTTGATCGTCTGTCTAAATCTGCGCATTTTCTACCAATAAGAGAGAGATACTCTCTAGAAAAGCTAGCACATATTTACATTAAAGAAATTGTAACCAGATACGGAGTTCCATTATCTATTATTTCTGATAGAGATAGTCGGTTTACATCAAAGTTCTGGGAAGGATTGCAGAAAGCTTTGGGATCTGAAATACGACTAAGTACAGCTTATCATCCGTAGACTGATGGTCAGAGTGAAAGAACTATCCAGACTCTCGAAGATATGTTGAGAAGTTGTATTATTAACTTCGAGGGATCGTGGGAAGATCACTTGTTGTTGATAGAGTTTGCGTATTATAACAGTTACCATTCCAGCATCCAAGCGACATCGTATGAAGTATTATATGGACGTAAATACCGAACGCCGTTGTGTTGGAACGAGGTAGGTGAAAGACAGTTGATGGGTCCTGAAATTTTCCAAGAAACTTCTGAGAAGATCGAACAACTCCGCGAAAGAATCAAAACAGCGCAAGATCGCCAGAAAAGTTATGATGATAATCGTCGAAAGCTGATTGAATTTAGTATAGGTGATTTTGTGATGTTAAAAGTTTCGCCATGGAAGGGTGTCGTCAGGTTTGGAAAGAAGAGTAAGCTCAGTCCAAGGTATGTGGGGCCGTTTAGAATATGTAAGCGAATTGGGCTAGTAGCATCTCAGTTAGAACTGCTAGAAGAACTGAGTCTGATTCACAACACTTTCCATGTGTAGAATCTGCGGAAATGTTTGGTTGATCCGAGTTTAGCTATACCCCTGCCAGAGGTTAAATTAGACAGTAAGCTGAACTTTGTGGAAACACCAGAAGCTATAATAGACCGAAAGATCAGGGTGCTGAGAAACAAAGAGATAAGTCTGGTTAAAGTTCAGTGGAAGTTTCACAAAGGACCAGAAGTGACATGGGAATTGGAGTCCAAAATGAGATTAGAGTACCCATGGCTCTTTAATTAAAGGAATTCCATGACAGAATTCTTTTAAGGAGAGGATGATGTGATAACCGGATCCTAATTATCACCTGAGGTAATTAATACGTGAATATTTGTTATATGATTATGTGAAAGCATGATAAATGTTTATATTTAATCATGTAAGTATGTGTGTTATGCATTAGAATAAATGTATAATATAAATATATGCATAAATATGTATATATATGCATGAAATGTAT
>NW_020202347.1:26391-33865 GCF_001531365.2 Cynara cardunculus var. scolymus
ATTTTCACCCTGCAATAACACAAATAAGATAACTCACTAGACCTTTCGGTCTAACCCTCGTTTTGTGATTTTAAACGTGTATTGCAGGAAGTGCAGAAGGTAAGGGAAAAGGGATAATATAATAATTTCCCTATATGTTTTCTTGCATGAAGAGTTGGTGAATATTTGTATAGTTTTGATAGATGAAACTGGATTAGTGCAAGAATTGTATTATGAATTTTTGGACCATCTATTTTGTACGGATAGATTCTTGTACTAAAGGACCAATGTGGTGTATAAACATGTATTTCTTTTACATGAAATATATGTTACATGCAATGTGTGATTTGGGGGCATTACATATGCAAAACAAGGTCTTTGTTATAACAATATCCTAAATTCTTGGAGTCCAATTTAACGACTCTACATGACCTTTACTGTCACCATGGAAACTCATAAACAACAAATTATACAAAATTCCTGTGCCTCTAACCATATTGAGTTCCTCACAAAAAATAAAAACTCATTATGGTTGAATCCTTCGTTCTTTGTTACCCTCTCATTCAAGCAGAATAAAAATGTGAACCCAACAAAAGCAAGTCATCCCGATTTGAACCCTGACCATTACCTACTTGTAGTTCAAGAATGCTCAGAACTCATTGACCAAGGAATCATAGAGTCGACTACATCGCCATGGGCATGTGAAGCGTTTTATGTCAACAAATGAAGTGAGCAAGTTCGTGATAAATTAGGATTGGTAATAAATTATCAGCGTCTCAATCACTTCTTGGCTGATTATAAGTTCCCTCTTCCTCAAAAGAAGTCGTTGTTCCAATCACTAGCATATGCAAGAATACTATCTAAGTTCGATCTTAAAGCTGGATTTTGGCAGCTCGGCATAACTCCTGAAGATAGAGCAAAAACTGCCTTCTGTATTCCAAATCATTGTTACCAGTGGAAGGTGAATGCCATTCGGATTAAAAAAAATGCTACATCATCTTTCCAAAAGGATATGGTAAACAAATTTGAACCCATTCTCCACAACATCCTGGTATACATTGATGATATCTTCTTATTCTTTCTGGATAGAGAATCGCATGTAGACTTACTTTCACCGTTTCATTCCATAGTATCAGAGTATGGTATCATGCTATCCGAAAAGAAATTAGAGATTGGTGTTAACTCCATTGATTTCTTTGGAATGAAAATATCCTATGGTACGTATCAGCCGCAACCTCATGTTACCCAAGAATTGTACAAGTTCCCAGACAAGCTGACGTTACAAAAGGAAATTCAACAATTTTTTGTTCTTGTTAATTATACGGCTGATTTCTTACCAAAGTTGTCAAGTCATACAGTGCACATGTTCCCCATGTTGAAGAAAGATTCCCCACCATGGACTGACAAACAGACACTAGCTGTAAAGTCAATAAAGCAACTAGCATATGTGATTCCCCTTTAAAGATTATCACTGCCACTAACAAGAGAATCTTGTAGACCTGTGCAAGTGATGAATACTGGGGACCAGTCCTACTTGCCCAAGTTAAGAACAAGGTCAAGACAGTATATGGATACGAAAGTGGCATGTTCAAAGACTCAGAGAAGCACTATCACTCAACTTTCAAAGAGATTCTTGCGGTCAAGAGAGGAATAGAAAATTCCAATTCCATCTTATCGGTCATGAATTTCTGATTGAAATGGATATGTCTTCTTTCCCTCGTATGATGCAATTCAAAATAAAAATGCTTCCTGAGGCACAATTATTGAGGTGGTCAAATTGATTCTCATATTGGAAATTCACAATAAAACACATCAAAGGAACATAAAATAATCTCCCAGATTTCCTGTCAGGACCAAAAGGCTATAAATGCATTACTCAGAAAGAGGTCCACCCCATCCTCAAGAACAAAATCATCCCAATGGTGTTTCAAATAGATAAAGCCAGTTCTTCCCACTAAGATACCTCTCAAGCAATCCCCATGAACCTCCTAGAGAAAATCACAGAAATCATCGCCGACTTACCCTTGAGAGAAAGTTCCCATCTTAACTACAAAACGTTCTTTACCATCAAGCATGGCCTCTTCATGAAAAATCTCAAGTTTCACCTTGATTACCTTTTCCTAAACATCTTCCACATTCACGATTTGCATGGGTTACCAAAAGAAGCACTATGCTTTTTCTGGTATCTTTTCGAGTCCTCCAATATTGCCGTTTTGTTGAATGCTATCAAGCTATACTCATACTTGTTCCAATGTCAATTCGAGAAAGCCCCAAAAGGTTCCAAAAATGTCTTCACCATCTTTAGTTGGTTCGATCTTCTTCACAAATGGCTCCAAAAGCTATCCACGTGCTATAAGACTTATGCAGTCATCATGTTCAGAAGGCCTTGTTCTTTCTTACCTCCTACAGTAGTTACAAGACACACAATCAATAGTTTATCATTCACCTTTAGCCTTCATCCATGATTGGTATGACATTAATCCTTCCAGCAAATCCTTTAAAATATACCAAGTTCACTGGCACATAGAAATACGTGCTCTTCTCGCCAGTGCAAATCAAGTAAGTCCCCAGACAATTCCAGCACATCTCATGGAAAACGAAGATGTACGGCCTGCAGAACACCCACTGTCATGGAAGTGGAATGAGTCTGTCCAACAATGATTTCAAACTGATTTATCACATAAAATAGATACCTCTGACGAATATGACTCCGCAAACCAAGAAGATGACAATTATGACCCATATGGAGAGCATTTTGACCCGTACAAAGATGATCCATCTCATCCGGCTTCATGTTGGAAATAAAATAAATAAAAATATTCTAGAAGTTTTATTGTAAAATAATGTGTGAAAGTATTTCTTAAGCCTTAAGTATTAGTGTGATGTAAAAATGATGGAAGCTTTAAGTCACTTTTAAGTGATATAAGCTCTTACCTCATTTTGAACCAATTATTGATTGCTTTTGTAATGCTTACATCATGATTATCTAAGTGATCCTTTTCCTTGCCTATATAATGAAGGTTTTCCACTGAGAGTCCACAATATGATCAATCTTCATATAATCTTCATACAATCAATGGAAGATGAATATAATCTTCAAGAACATGTAAGGAGACTTGAGAGGAAAAGTCAATCTGGTCAAAGCACTTATAACTCTCAATATTACCATGAAAGCTCTCCTACAAATTACACTAAAGACAAAAGCTTATATTGGATCAAACAACTAACCCTTCTAGTCAAAGTCAAACAACACATACAAAGTCAAACATGATATCTATACAAGTATAGACAATTATTATCTTTCAAGATGAATACAATTTAACACTGAAATTCAGACCCAACATTCTCCCCCTTTGTATTCAGGCTTGAAAGAATTTGCGCACTTTGAATCTCGTTTGAACTTTGTCACTTTAAGCCCTTTATGACTTTTTTAAAAACTTCAAAACAATCTTCACTTTGAGATCTTCAGACGATCTTTTGTTGAGAAAATCTTCTAACATCTCCCCTTCGAATGTAGAATAACAACGATCTTCTCTTATGACAATGTAGAACAATATCAACAACAATCTTCAGAAATGATCTTCAAGATATGATCTTCAAAAATCTTCTTCATATCCCATAAATGAATTTCTTCAGATAAAGTTCACAAACATTCTCCCTCAAAATTAAGCATTATCTTCAATGAGAAATCTCTACTAGTAAACTTTTATAAAGATGATCTTCACATTCAAAAACTCTCAAACAATGAAGCACAGGAATAATCTTCAGTAATAATCTCCAGTCACACTTCTTTTAGGCTTTTGCCGGTTCTCAATAGTTATACCATACTCCCTCTATATCGTCCAGAATTGATCATTTCATTCATTATTTCATACTCCCCCTTATGATGAAATGAGAATCATTAGCATTATAGATCAGAATGAATGAAATCTTTAGCGAGAGCCGTCAATTCAAAAAATTGTAAGCAGATCTTTTCAAATCCACTTATATAATTTTTTCAGATTAAGAGGATGGGAAGGTAACAACCAATTTCAACATATGAAATTGTTTTCAATCTTATAAAAGATTGACCTGTGAATATAACAAATATATTCAGTACAACGGATGTACTTCATATATGAGACTTTTTAAGGTTTATCTCACCAGGTCTTCCATTCAATCATTGATATCTTATAAAAGTATAACTTTGAATGTTTCAGCAAAATAACATACAATTTGCAAAATCTATGTAGTGTAGAAAGATAAAGCAACTATACTTCTGTTTAGGCTCAAAAAGATAAACCGTGCAGACTACACAAATTTGTCATACTCAAAAAGTGATCAAAAAGACTTGAAGGAGGGACATATATCCTTTTGTTTCAATATCAACTTTCTCCGAATTAGAAACTGATAGATTGTGAGTTGCATGCCCCAAGTGTTATTGAAACACTTATCTGTTGAGAGATAAATGAGTAGCTGGTGGGGTTGTGAGAAGAATTGCCTCAGGCTTTGCCTTTTTCAATATTAGTCTCAAAAGAATTGAGAACTAATAGATTACTTGGTATGCCCGGTATTTTGAAGTTTAGAACAAGATTCTTATAATCTTTTAATTCTGACACAACTCTCATCAATTCTTTTGGCTCACAACAACTACCCCCTCCTTTTCATTTTAAGCTTAGCACACAAACCCTTTTGAGTTAAAGCTTACTCAAATATGGTTGTCCTCTTGGGTAGGTCTATCGGTTCTGACATTCCGTAGAGGTATTTCTGTGAAGCACTCAGTCCCTCCTAAAATAACGTTGTATGCTCAAATGATCACAAGTAGTTGATCAAAATATTATTTCTGTAAAGCACAATGAAAAGACAAAATTGATCAAGAGATGTAACTTTTAAGTACAATCAATCAAGGAGTGATACACAAAATCAGATTATTCAGTACGTGAGAGAAATGAATGAAGATCTGTAAGTACAAGTTTACAAATTCTGATATTCAAAGAATTAACAAATGTGTATCAATCAAGGTAAAAAAAATCAGAAAAACAACCTTTGATTACAAGCGAGCGTATTATCACCGAAAATGATTTTCATTTTAAGAGACGTGATAATAACAATTTGAAGAATAGCTGAAACAGGTATTGAAATTATGATCGATGAGAAATTATGCAAGTAAAAATCTCAAGAAATACCTGCTCAGAGAATGTACTCGTTTCAATAAAAAAGTAGTTCATTTTCCGAAAACATTTATTCAATTTTTCTACAGACTCCCCCTAGAAAATAGATTTGAGTAATATTTCGATTCAGCTAAAAAATAATAAAAGAAACAATAGAAACATTTTTAGCACGGGTCCTGAACTGAGTTGTTCAGAAGCCATTGTCAATTAAGCACGGGTTCTAAACTGATATACTTAGAAACCACATTGGGACAATTTACAAACTCCCCTGAATTTGTGCATCATATGTATGATTCTCTTATCAGTGTAGTAATGACACACTTGCAAAAAACAGATCAAACGAATTTTGGTACCCAGACGAACTTGGGCCCTTCTTTGTTAGTATCAGGTTGTGGGATATTGTAACTGTCAAACCATCTATTTTTATTAGATGTTATCTTTTTTGCACTTTTAACAGGATGATCATATACATAATAGGATCCATACCAGTTATTTTTATCATACCTGTTATTATTCTTCCAGCTGTTCTGATATATGTGTCTTCAGTCCACCTGTTGTACCGTTTCCTGTTCACAAAATCAGTTGTCTTGCATGTGGAGCACATAATCCTTCTCTTGCTAAGATTTATCAAATCATTAGTAGATCTCACAAAACAAGGAAGAATATTGTTAGTAACAACAGAGTTACGAGACGAAACAGATTCAGCTTTATTTACCCAAACACTTTTAACTTTTGAAGAGTAATTGGGTGATCCAATGACATACCTTGATAGTACTGATTAGAAGAATGAGAATAGTTCTTAGAAACAGTTGATTTAGGACTGCTTGAATAATTGTTAGATTTAGAACAGTCATAAAAGCTTGTTTTATACTGTGAAGGAGAACCAGTTGAACTTTGAGCACAAGAAAAGTCTTTAACTTTCGTTAAAAGTTGGTCTCGTTCATCAGCAACTAAATCATACTTCTCTTTGAGTTCAGTTCTCATTTTCAATTCAGTTTCAAGTTTTGTCTTAAGATTAGACAATTTCTTTGAAGTATCCAGGAGTTTATTTTCTAACTCCTTCTTCAGCTTCTCAAACATCTTCTTTTCTTTATCAAACTCTTGTCTCTCTTCATCTGAACTGCTCTTTTCATTCTCAGAAGCAATGTCGAGCCATTTTTTCTTTTCTGCAAGCTCTTTGGCCATAGCTGCATATTTCTTAGCAGTATTTTTCTTTTCAAGAGCAAACAGCTTTTTCTCTTCGTGTAACACCCCCAAATCCATACATTGCATATAACACATATTTCATATATATAATACATGTTTTCCCCCACATAGATCCTTGATACAAGAGTCTATAATGTAAAATACGCAACCCAAAAATTTAAAAAGTACATGTTCTTGCATCCTAGGATCTATGCTTCCAAAACAGCTAAGCATATAGGGAAGTAATTCACATAATGCTTTTTCCCTTATTATCAATACCTGCACACATATTTTGAAAACACGAAATGAGGGTTAGACATGAATGTCTAGTGAGGTTCCCTTTTATGTAATGCAGGGTGAAGATCACCAAAACATTTATCAAATAATCATTTCACAACATGCGGAATAAAATCAGATTTTGTTTTGGTCCATCGAGCCTTTGGTTCCAAACTACACTTGGAATATATTACAATAACCAGGACCAGAACCCCTCTAGTCTCTTTTCCAGACCTTCTGGTTCCTCGACCAGAGCCCCTCTAGTCTCTCTTCCAGAGCTTCCGGTTCCTCGACCAGAGCCCCTCTAGTCTCTTTTGGTCCATCGAACTTCTGACTCATATAATTTCTTAAAATGGTCTTTAGTTAAACTTTCATTCAGTAAGATAGCCTTTTTCATAAAAAGAGTAATTATGAAGAGTTCATGTTCGACTAGAGCCTCTGGTTAAACTAACCAGAGCTTCTGGTTCCAAAAGACATGATCAACCAGAGCCCTTCTGGTTCAACGTGTAAGCCAACCAGAGCTTCTCTGGTCTGTTTTTCATAAAAAGATTCCAAGTATAAAATCATTTTCTTAAAAAATTCTAAAAATATGATTTTAACATAGAAGCTCTTATCAATAGATACAGATCCTCTGGTCTAATTAGTACATTTAGTAAAGACTTGCTCAATCTCCAAATCAATAACCAAAATCCTTTGGTCCAATATTGAGGACCAACCAGAGCCCCTCTGGTTCCTTACAAGGAACAACCAGAGCCCGTCTGATTCTTCATAAAAATGACCATTCTGTTCCAAAACACTCTTAACCAATATCAATGGACATAGGCCCAGTTTTCCCCTTCTCAATAACATCAATACTATTATTTCTAATAAGAACAATATCTTTG
>NW_020202347.1:34040-35597 GCF_001531365.2 Cynara cardunculus var. scolymus
TTATCGAATCCTCATTCATAGTTTTATCCATAAAATCTATAGATTAATTCCAAATGAAGACAGATCAAAATCACAATCGTCTTAAAAGAATATTCTCTATAATTTTCAACCAACAGTTTTATCATTAAAACCTTTCAAACTCAAGAACAATCTATTCTTTCAATGATTTCCAAAAACATCATATCTCTTTTTAAATCCTCAAAACAGGATATCATTTCCAAAACTGTTTTAAAGAAGCAATCTCATCTTTATCTTTTCCAAAACAGTTTTTAATACTCAAACATATAACAATAACACCTTTAAACTATCAAAATAGTTTTTACCATCTTTTCTTCAAAACCAATATCAAAACCCAACAGTTTATATAACCAAATATATAAAGGTTATAGTCATCAAAAACTCACAGTGTATAATCAACTGTATTTTTAAAACTCACAGTTTATAATTAACGGTAGTTTAAAAACTCACCTTAACAATCATAGATTCTGTAGTTTTTTAAAACACACAACAAATCACAAGCTCTTCAAACAGCTTTGAACAAAAGATTTGTTCAAGAACACTTCTCACCACCACAACACTCTTTTTCTCTTTCAACATATTTTTCTTCAAAATGAAATGATAAGATAGAATCTTATCTTTTTATTTCTTTAATTACTCCCACCATGGCGGTGAAGATTATTAAAAACTCATAGGCGGTGAAAGCTTTAACCAACAGAAATAATCTTGGGTGGTGGGTTTTTCATTTTAAAATTCATGGTTTCTTAACCATGAAGGTATAAGTTTTTTAATAAAATAATGTTTCCACCAGAAAAACTTATCACAAATATGCACCACCTTATGTATGCTTCACACCACATGCATATATGTATAAATCATATATGCCATGCCATCTTTTCACATATATGCATGCACAATATCATGTTCACATATATAGTTCATGCATTTCTACTTAGATATGCATATTTCACATAATCCACATAATAAACATGTAAAAATTACCTCAACCTAGGTTGTCTCAAACCTGGTTATAACATTCTTCCCCCTTAAAAGAATTTCGTCTCGGAATTCACTTGTTCAAATAACCACGGATATTGGGTTCTCATGTCAGATTCTAATTCCTAAGTTGCTTCTGAACCCTTATGAAAACGCCATTGCACTTTTACTAAACTGATCTCCTTGTTTCTCAATACTCTGGTCTTTCTGTCAGTTACTGCCTTTGGTGTCTCGATAAAACTCAGCTTATTGTCAAGTTTAATCTCAGGAAGTGGTATTGCTAAACTTGAGTCTGCCAAACATTTGCGTAGATTTGATACATGAAAAGTGTTGTGAATTAAGCGGAGTTCTTCTGGTAATTCTAACTGATAAGCTACCGGTCCAATTCTTTTGCAGATTCTAAATGGTCCAATATACCTTGAACTAAGCTTACCTTTCTTCCCAAATCTCATAACACCTTTCCATGGAGATACCTTTAACATTACAAAGTCACCTACGTTAAATTCAATCGGTTTTCTTCGTTTGTCGGCATAACTTTTCTGTCGATCCTGGGCAGTTTTGATT
>NW_020202348.1:0-1397 GCF_001531365.2 Cynara cardunculus var. scolymus
ACACTGGTCTCAATGCTCATCACCAGGGACAATCTTGATGCCGTTACCGAGTACCCTTCCTACCTTGGCCGCTATGGATACAGGGAATGGATGGAGATCAGACAAGCCATTCAGCAATCCAAGTCGAGACACAAGACACTTATCGAGGGCACCATCAATGAACTTATCAAAAGGATGTCCAGGTATGTCAAGGTCCCTGACAGGCCAACTCTGAAGAAAGGTGGGAAGAAGAAAATAAAGCTCTCTGGTCCTAATGAAGGACCATTCCTAAGGAACGAACATGAAACAAGGTTCTCCTTAGATGAAGTCCTGAAGGGTCATCTGTGTATTGACATTTCTATGTTGAATCTTGACTTGCCAGATAAGGGTCCCTATACACCCAGCTCTGTGCATTTTAAAATTGAGTTAGGAGTTATATTCCTTGACTATGAAGGTGAAGTCAGATTTCAGAGAGTGTCARAGCTACATCTATGTCCAATGGATCACTTGGCGTATCTCTTGCAATGGATAGATGATAGCATGCCTGGAAAAGTCGTTGATCTGAAGATACGAAGGGAATTCCTACGTCGAAGAAACCTTGGTGAAAATGTACCTGATTACATAGATCTAAGTGTTCTAGAATAAGATTCTCTATGTAACAACAATCCACTTTTCCTTGTAATTCTTTTTCTATATCTTCTTTCATTGATTGTATTTACATTCTATAAATTCTGAACATGTACTGTAATACTTGTATTATTTCCATTGATTAATAAAATAAGTATTCCATGTACTTCACTGAAAAAGATCCCTGAAAAAAGTAATAGGGACACAAGTCTATGAGTTCCATTGTTACTTTCATCATTCACTGACAATCTCTAAATCAGTGAATAAGCTTTCAGTTTCAGTTTCCGTCCTTGTAATTTTCTTAGATATAACTTAAGAAAACTTCTCAAGCTGAAACTAACCAAACTGAAAAAGATCCCAAAATAGTAAAAAGGGACATGTACGTTTTATGTAACTTTTCCTTACTATTATTTGATAAGATAACTTTCTTTATGTTATTTTGTTATCATCAAATAGGGGGAGATTGTTGATCCTCTCTCTCAGTGATTTGATGATAATCCCTTTTCCCTTTCACGTTGTATTTGTGTTTCTGTATTTTCAGTTCCAGCGATCATCACTGAGTATGTTTAGTGATCGCTGAAGAACTTGCATTGTAAATTCATCAGAGACAGCAATACTTCAAGAAGACAACACTCACACCAAAGAACCTTCAGCGAACGTCGAAGACTGAAATTGAAGATTAGAGACTGGCGAGTACGTGATCTGAAGCGGTATTCAGTGATTACAAGCCTGACTACATATGTGTGAAGACTGGTCTAGCTTCAGCGAATGATGATGAGACCTTCAGGTCA
>NW_020202348.1:2169-18521 GCF_001531365.2 Cynara cardunculus var. scolymus
TATATAATTTATGTTTGACATAAATTATATTATGTATAAAATAGATTAAAAAGAAAATGAGAAAGAGAACCAAATGATTATATTTGGTTACACCTTTTTGTTAACTTTTAAAAGAAGTATGGCATATATATAATGTAAGAGGAAGGTATGGATGTGCACTTTGACTTCTCATCTCTTTTGAAAAAAGCATGGGTCGTTTAATATATAATATAAGCATTGTCATGGACGAAAAGTGAGAGAATGGGGTAACCCTCTCTCATTTTTTTGTGTAGTGTGTATGTCATATATATATATATATATATATATATAACATGCATACCTTAGACAAATTGGATGTTGTTGACGCTTTTGGCAAGTTTTCTCTCGAAACACTTCATATACAAGATATTTGTGGAGTTCTTTTAGTGTTCCTAATTGTAGTTTTAAACTCCAAAGACTTGTAAGCTAGCACCTTGTTGGTGTTGGAACGTTTCATGGGTGTGGACTTTTTTCGATAGAGGGAGGCGACATTGGCTCCTCGTCATCCAAAGCCCAAAGGATTCATCCTTCTCTAGTTCACGCTTCAAAGGTCAATTTATAAACCTCCTGTCATTGTGTTTTTGTTTTTTAAATTTCATGCATGTGGGTCCTTGATGGGAATTTTAAGTAGTTGTTGTATACCTTATGCTTCCTATGCGATGATATAAAATTGATTTAAATCCTCATACAAACCTCAACAGGTTGGTGAATGTTAGCACATCACATTGTATCTTTATAATGAATTGTTATTAGGCTTAGTTTAATAGCACGTATAGCGTTTGCCCGTGGCCCATCTGTTGTATATTTAAATAATTGTATATTGTTTAATCAATCAAGGAAATCATTTTCCCTAATCTCTAATATGGTATCTGAGCAAAATTAGGATCCTTTCCTAATTCCTCTCAACCTCCTCCCTTCTTTCTCTCTTTCGGCGATCTAGTGTCGGCCACGCCTTTCATCGCCGCCTCCTCCTCCTCCTCAACTGTTCTTGCCTTCTTTCAAACATGTCTGACAATCAAACTCCCCCAAACAAGGTTTTCGGTATAACGAACATCAAAACCTACGTTCCTCTCATTCTTGAAGCTGAACGTCTCAATTATGATGCATGGAGATAACTTTTCTCCACCCATTGTATTGCCTTTGACGTCATCGATCACATCGACGACTCTACTTCTAAACCCACGGACGCAGAATGGAAAAAGGTGGATTCAATCGTAAAACTTTGGATTTACGGATCGATCTCACAACCCCTTCTCCAAATGATGTTGAAGAAAGACTCGGTCGCACTTCAAGTATGGAACAATCTCAAGACTCTCTTCCGTGACAGCAAAGACGCCAAATCCATGCAAATCGATAGCGAGCTACGCAATATTGTGATGGCCAATTTCTCCGTCACCGCCTATTGCACCAAAATCAAGGGACTTGCTGACCTTCTTACGAATCTTGATCCGGACTCCACAGTACCCGACAAACACCTTGTGATCTACACAATCAACGGACTCTCCTCGAAGTTTGATTCGGTGGCCATTATCATAAGGTACCGTTCTCCTCTTCCAACCTTTTTTGAAGCTCGTTCCATGCTTCTTTTGGAAGAACAAAGAATGGCTCTAATACGCCTAACACCCGTTATGCCTCACATCGACCATTCCTCATCGTCCACCGTCCTCCATGTGAACAATAACGGAGGAAATCGTGGGAATGGCCGCCGGAACGACCACCGCCAGCAGCAAGGTCGTCGCCAACAGCCGTCGAATCAGCCACGCTATGGTTAGGTGTACATCCCACCACCGTCGCCAAGTTAGTCGAACCAACCCAGCCAACAACAGCCGACGCCTACTGGCAGCATCCAACTGTTGGGCTGCTCGGTCCGCCGCCCGTTTCCCCTCGCCACAACCGGCCCGCTCAACCGTGGCCAACGCCATCGCCATACTGCCCGGAGCTTCACTTTTCTGTCCCTACGAACAGCAGCCTATCGACTGCTGCCACCATTCCCCCATGCACTTGGGCCCCACCGGATCAAGCTATGTCTCTAAACGACCCAGGCTTCACAGATTGGTACATGGACTCCGGGGCAACCGACCACATCCACGCAAACTCAGGTATTCTAAAAATCTGTTCTTGAAACTCATGATACTCGTTTTATCCTTATCGGTAATGGATCCAAAATGCCTGTAATGCACACCGGACATGCCCCTTTTCACATCACAAACCCATACCATCTTTTGCATCTTAGACATATCCTCATATCTCCCACTATTATCAAAAATCTCATATATGTCCGTCAATTTACTCGTCAAAATAAAACTTCTATTGAGTTTGACAGTTTTGGTTTTACTGTTAAGGACTACAAGACCCGACGCCCTCTAATCCGATGTGATAGTGACGGTCCCTTCTACCCGGTCAACTCCTCCAACCCTCAAGTGCTTCTCTTGACAGCTCACTACACATGGCATCAACGGCTCGGTCACCCCAACGATCAATTCTTGAAGTCATAAGTTTCAAATAATTTTATTTCTTGTCATAGTGATAAAACTAGTGTTATTTGCAATTTTTGTCAACTTAGAAAGCATGTTAAGCTTCCGTTTTTCGTTTCTAATTCTGTTGTTTCTCATGCTTTTGAAATAATTCACTCCAATGTTTGGACGTCACCCATCTCTAGCATTAGTGGAGTGCGTTACTATGTTATTTTCTTAGATCACTTTACTCAATACTTGTGGGTTTATCCTCTCAAAACATAGGTCTGACGTTTTCAATAAATTTCATGAATTTTTCCATCTTGTTAAAACCCAATTTAATTCAACCATTAAATTTTTCCAATGCGACAATGGTGGTGAATATAATAATCAATTATTTCACAACTTTTTTGCCTCCCAAGGTATCCAATTTCGTTTCTCATGTCCTCAGACATCCCAACAAAATGGAAAATCGGAACGTATGCTTTGAACCATCAACAATGTGGTTCGCACCCTTCTTTTCCACGCTCCTCTCCTCCCACCTATTGGGTCGAAGCCCTCCATATGGCTACCCATCTCCTAAACATCCTTCCCTCCATAACCATCAACTTTGAAACACCTCACTATCGGTTGTTTCAAAAACATCCTTCCTACTCTCACCTCTGCATCTTTGGTTGTCTTTGCTACCCTCACCTCACCACCTCTCACAAATTAACCCCTAGGAGCTCTCCTTGTGTCTTCCTTGGCTACCCATCTCATCATAGGGGATTTCAGTACCTCGACCTCTCCACCAAATGCATCATCATTTCTCGTCACGTCGTCTTTAATGAGACAATTCTTTCGTTTGGTTCGGTCACTCTGACAAACCCCCCTTCTTACTCTTTTCTCGACGACCCAACTGAGCCCTTTCCATTATGCGTGACATTCTTGATCTACATCCCGCCCCACCAACCCCTCCTACGGCCGAACCTACCCCCACTAGTCTGGCCACCCATCACGCCCCAACTATCCCACCTACGACCGCCCCTCACTCCCCACCTCATGCCTCGGCCCACATCGACGGCGCCGCTTACTACCCTCTCTCCTCTGTCGAGTGCGATTCCATCCACTACTCGCTCGTCTCACCCCATGACGACCCGAGCTAAAAGTGGTATCGTTAAACCCACTCAACGACTCAATCTTCATACCACCTCCATCACTTAGTTACCCCGGTCCCATTTACAGGTATTATAGGATCCTCACTGGTGAAAGGCCATGGACAAGGAATATCATACTCTTCTCGAAAATAGGACTTGGAAACTTGTCCCTCGACTCCACGGGGTCAACATGGTTCGATCCATGTGGCTTTTTCATCATAAGTTTAATGCAGATGGCTCGCTTTCTCGTTACAAGGACCATTTGGTGGCCAATGGTCGCAGTCAGCAGGGGATAGACTATGACAAAACTTTTAGTCCGGTTGTAAAATCAGCCACCATTTGTACTGTCCTTAGTATTGCGGTCTCTCAGCACTGGCCGATCCATCAACTAGACGTGAAGAATGCGTTTTTTCATGGTCACCTTCAGGAGACTGTATACATGCATCAGCCACTGGGCTTCCGAGATCCACACTTCCTGGATCACGTGTGCCATCTTCAGCACTCTCTATACGGCCTTAAATAGGCCCCCCGTGCGTGGTACCATCGGTTTGCTCAGTATGCCCTTCGGCTCGGGTTTAAGCACAGTCGCATTGATACATCACTGTTTATATATCACTCTCCTCACACGACTGCATTTTGATGGCCTCGTCCACATAGTTTCTTCACCAGATCATCACCCTACTTGGTCGTGAATTTGCTAAGACAGATCTCGGGGCACTGAATTTTTTTGGGAATTTCTACTTCGCGATCATCTACAGATCTATTTCTATCTCAGTAGCAGTATGCCTCTCAGATCCTTGAACGCACAAACATGGTTAACTGTAACCTGGCACGCACTTCGGCCGAAACAGGTCAAAAGTTTAAGGCTGATGGCCCACCTGTTTGTGACCCCACCCTGTACCACAGCCTTGCCGGAGCTCTTCAGTATCTCACCTTCACACACCCAGATATAGCGTTTGTTGTTCAGCAAATCTGCCTCTATATGCATGATCTTCGAGAGCCACATTTTCATGCTCTCAAATGCATACTTCGATACATTCGAGGCACTCTAAATCATGGCCTTCAGATTCATGTATCCCCCTCATCTGAACTTACAACTTACTCTGATGTAGATTAGGGGGATGTCTGGCATCTCGACGATCCACGTTCACATACAACGCTTTCTTGGGAGATAATCTTGTGTCTTGGTCATCCAAATGTCAAGGTGTTATCTCCTGTTCTATTGCTGAAGCCGAATATCATGGAGTCGCGAACACCGTCGCAGAAACAAGTTGGATTCGTAACTTACTTCGCGAGCTCCACCGACCGCCCACGAAAGCCACAATCATCTACTGTGATAATGTCAGTACGGTATACATGTCGTCCAATCCGGTTTAGCACCAACGCACAAAGCATATAGAGATTGATATTCACTTTGTTCATGACAAAGTTGCCATTGGTCACGTTCGGGTCCTCCATGTCCTCTCGAGCTCTCAGTACGCAGACATCTTCACGAAGGGGCTATCTCATTCTCTATTTTCGGATTTCAAATCCAGTTTGAACATTCGTAATTTGGACGTTCCAACTACGGGGGGATGTTAGCAGATCACATTGTATCTTTATAACGAATTGTTATTAGGCTTAGTTTATTAGCCCGTATAGCGTTTGGCCCGTGGCCTGTCTGTTGTATATTTAAATGATTGTATATTGTTTAATCAATCAAGGAAATTATTTTCCCTAATCTATAATAGTGAATGGGTTTTCTTTATTTATTGGGAAATGGTCTTTGGGTGTATTAAGGACCAAAACTAAACCAAACAAGGTCCCTCTTTGGATTAGTCTTCATGGTATTCCTTTCGAGCTATGGAATGGGGAAGGTATAAGCAACTTGGCAAGTGGGCTAAGAAACCAATTATGTTGGATCATGCTACCAAGGAGCAGTGTTTGAACAGGTTCAAAAAGGTCTCTTATGCTAGAGTGTTGGTCGAGGTGAGTGCGGGTAGTGAACTTGCACAAGGTATAAAAGCAAAATGGTGTGGTTTTCTTATTTCCACTATCCCAGTTTCATGTCAATGGAAACCTCCCCAACGTTAACACGGCAAGGTTTTTGGTCACTTTCTTAAGGATTGTGCCATTAGGCCAAAATTGGATAAGGAATTGGCCAAGAAGAAGGCTCGAGAGTTACTTGAGGTTGAGGCTAAAAAGTTGAATGAGAAGGAAAAGTTTAATGGTTCTTGGAATGTGGTTAGAAGGAGAAGGTTCCAAAAAAGAGGTATGGGGTATCAAGGTAAACCAATTGGAGGGTTCAAAGTAGTGATTGGTTGGGAAGAAGGTTGCGGTGAATCAAAGTGGTGGATATCAAGTCGGGTCAGCTTCTAGTCAAGATGGGGTTGCTGGCCCTTCGGGCTCAAAATCCATGGTTGGTCAATTTAAAAATGTGCAAAAGAATGTGGATAAGGGGAAGGGTGTGCAAGGAGATGCATTGATTGTTAGGATGAAATAAAGACGGTGGTGGGTATGGGTATTTAGAATTAAGTAGTTAAGCCTATGAATATGAAGATGAATTCACGTGGTGAGGATTCTAAAGTAATGAAGACTAGTAATAAATTTGATGTTCTATGTGATGTTCTGATTGATTGTGACAAAGAGACATGGGAAGATCAAGAAAAGACAATGGACATTTGGCTAAAGCTTAAGAGTGGACCACCTTCATATATCAAATGCCAATGGTACAATAATATGTTGAACTATTTTTATGCCCATTGTGAGTTTCATTCTGATGAAGGAGTTGATGTTTTATCCGATTCTGATAGGCCCCTGATTTTATGAAGGTGAATGATTCTTTGTTTGAAAAGTTGCATGGTAGGAGTGATCCTGTCATCCAACAAGTTTCCTCATAATTTTTGACCTTTTTTGAGTGGTTCTATTGTTTGGAGTATGGTGTCATGCTCATTAGTCCTTGAAGGTTCTTTTGTTCTTTTATTTTTTATATCTTTGGGTTTAACTATTGTCATCTACTCTTTTTTGTTCCATTTACTTGTTCATTGGGAATACCTCTTCTCTTTTGAATCATGTCGTTGAAAGAGTGCCTTTGTGGTGGGATGGGGGGGCTTGGGTGTTGAAAATTAAATGAAGTAAGATAGATGAAACAAATAAAGTTTTAACCTTTATAAATTTTTTTAAATCTTTAACGGAAAAAGGTTAAAATTTTAAGATCAAAGATGGTAAATTTTTGTGTTTAGAATCCACAACACCTCAAAATGTGCCAATCCACACAAAATGAATATATCCTTCGCGATAGATTCAACGAAAGAAATGAGTAGAAGCAGAGTTATTCACTTAGTGAACAAAAATTATATACAATGCACTAAATATAAAACCAACCTGATTAAACTGTCGATGAATCGTAATTTGCACAGTAAATCATGTCCATAAAGGTTTCATACGATTACTCTTTTCTCGCTGTGAGTCTGCTAATCGCAAAGCCCCAAGATTTGATGCAGTATACGCTTTCGTTTATGAACAGCGATGAAAAAGAAAATAGAACGAGGTGGATGCAGAAAATGGCAGAGAGAAAAGGACTTTCGGAAGTAGCAATCGTAGAAGAAAAAGACTGAATTTTTGTGTGTATTTAGAGTTGGCTTCAACCCAGTATTTATACTAGGTGAAACCCTAAACTTCCCACGATTTTCTCCCTATAGATCGCACGATCATGGAGAAGTGGGAGGATTATCCTCTAACGATCGTTATCTCTAAAAACGTGGCTAAAGCGATTTAAATCCGATTTCAAATTCAGTTATTTTTCTTCTCTCTCGACTTTGTACCAAAAAGATACTCGGGCCGAGGCTCCTTCTGCTCCGATGCAGCATGCGAAGTGCAAAATGCGTCTCCTAGCGCCACTTTTGCAAATCTCGCGCCCGCGCCCTCAGCCTCTGCCACACCCGCGCGTGTGCGTTGGGCCTTCCACTCAAGACTCCCACCATGAGTCTACTCATATGTTCGAAGCCCAATTATAAAGAAAGCCTTATAAGCTTCTCTAGAGTTTCTTTATCTACCAATGTTGAATGGAAGATAAACTTCCAACACACTAAATTTTCCAACAATCCCCCACCAGGTTGGAAAGTTTTCTGACATTCATAGTAGATAATGTGACAGTGGTGTCACTAAGATTAAACCCTGTTTAATATAAGTATGTAAAAGGGGATCAATCCAATGGTATCCTTAGGATTTAAACCTTGAATCTTATGACCACTCCGGCTTACTTACATGCATCATCCATCAATCTTGCGCTCTCACTGAGTGCAAATATGGCCATACGCTAAACCCTGTTTCATGACTTACAATATAACTTACACCTCTAAGTCATATAAGAAAAGTTATATAACATCTTCGTTGTTAAGATGCCTCTAAACTTTGTTAAAAGATTTACTCGTCCTTGTTCTCGACAACGATGTACTATCTTTCACCTTATATGGATCTATCATTTGATAGTACCTTCTATCAGTTAAGTGACTTGTTGTTACCCTTTAAACTTGGTAGATAGGAGCACTGTAACCAAGTTGGGTTTCCATCACTAACTGATTCTACATGTCTTCAGACCCATGTCTCTGGTAGTTGACCCTACCAAGTCTCTCATCAGAAGCTTGGTTAGTGGATCTGCCAAGTTCCCACAACACTTGACAAACACAATACTTATGGTACCATCATCAATTAGTTGTCTCGCGTAGTTGTGTCAGAGACCTATGTGTTGCGACCTCCCGTTATATATGGCATTGTATACTTTTGACAGTATGGTCTTACTGTCATAATACATGAGAATCGAAGGAGTCGGTCGAGGCCATAAATGGATATCAGTCAACAAATCTCTAATCCATTCGGCCTCTTTGCCTGCTGCCGCTAGGGCAATGAATTTGGCTTCCATAGTCGAATGGGTGATACACGTTTGTTTCTTGCTCGCTCAAAAATCACCCTTCCAACAAGAGTATAAATCCACCCACTTGTGGATTTAGAATCACTTGAGTGATCGATCTAACTGGCATCGGAATATCCCTCCAAAATTCTTCAATGTGTAGATTATGTCAACTCTAGATCTTGGGTTCTTTTCAAGTAGACCAATACTCTGCCAATTGTTTTCTAGTGATCTAAACCTGGATTGCTAGTATATTGACTCGGTCTACTCATAGGAAAAGCAATGTCTGGTCTGGTGTAATGCATTGCATACATCATGCACCCTATTGCACTAGCATATTCTAGTTGAACCATTGCTCTACCAATATTTTTATCGAGTTTCACACTTGAATCAAATGGAGTGTTAAATTTATTTATATTCAGATGGTGAAACTTGGTCAATATATTCTCTATGTAGTAAGATTGACTTAGAAAGATTTGAGATGCTGACCTTTTGATCTTTGTCCCAAGGATGGTATCTACTTCTCCAAGATCTTTCATCTTAAAGTTCGAGAATAAGTACCCTTTTGTCTCAAGAATACCATCTAGATTGGTTCTGGTGATCAACATAAAGACAAATTACCACAATGAACCCTCTCATGCATTTTGAGTAGATGCACTGGTCAGCCCCATTATGTCGGAACCCGAAAGATGTGATAGTCATAACAAATCTTTCGTGCCACAGTTTAGGAGCTTGTTTTAACCCATATATAGATTTAATAAGTTTACACACTTTATTCTCTTGTCGAGGTACTATAAATCTGTTGATCCTCTCTCTCAGTGATTTAATGATAATCTCTTTTCACTTATACGTTGTATTTATGTTTCTGTCTTTTCAGTTCCAGCGATCTTCATTGAGTATGTTCAGTGATCGCTGAAGAACTTGCATTGTAATTCTATCAGAGACAACAATACTTCAAGAAGACAACACTCACACTAAAGAACCTTCAGCAAACATCAAAGACTGAAAATTGAAGATTAGAGACTAACTAGTACGTGATCTGAAGCGGTATTCAGTGATTACAAGTCTATCTACATATGTGTGAAGATTTCTCAAGCTTCAGCGAATGATGATGAGACCTTCAGGTCATTCCAGCATTCAGCGATCAAAGAAAGCTTCCTTAGCACGATTGTTGTTGTCTTGTCCTTATGCACACAAAGGACAAAACCCATACCCTTATGAAATTTGGTATGGTACGGAGCCGACTAGTCGACTCTATTGTCCACCAACTTTAGGTAAGGATGTCTAGTGCTTTTTGTACTATTCACTGTAGCAAAGGACAAGTCTTCCTCTTAAGGCTTGACACGCACTCTAACCCTACCATATTGCATTAAATGTCCATTTAATGCATTGGGTATAAATAGAAGTGTTTCTTCTCTATGCAGAGTGCGCGCAACTCACTCTCTAACCCTAATTCTTACTTCAAGCATTTTCTAGCTTAAGTAAAGGATCTTCTCTACAACGTTTCTTTTCTTGTATTTGCTAAGACTTAGTGTGTAACTAAAGATTGTTTAGATAGGTTTTTACTACCTTATCTTTCCGCAAACAATCTTGTAAAATCTGTATTGATCTTCTTTATCAATATATATTTTAAATTTAAAAATATTGTGTTTGTATTCATCCCCCCACCCTTCTACAAACTGTTTCTCTTCTTGTAGACCCTCACGGGACCAACAAAATCCTTCAGGTTTCTCCATGTAAACCTCCTCATTTAAATAGCCATTCAAGAAAGCTGTTTTCATATCCATTTGGTGAATATACAGTCCTTTTATGGTGGAAATTGTTATAAGAGTTGGAATAGAACTAATTTTAGCAACTATACCCTTTTGCCACCAATCTAGCCTTGAAGGATGATATTAAAGCATCAGGGTGCATCTTTCTTTTGAATATCCACTTGGAACCGATGGGTTTCACCCATGTGGGCAAATCTTCCAGCACCCAAGTTCCGTTCCCCAAGATGGAGTCCATCTCATCATTTATTGCTTCCTTCCAACATGGAGCATCCCTTGAAGTCATGGCCTCTTTATATGTCTTGGGATCCTCTTCAGTATTGATAGAGAAAATGAATTCTCTTGTCACTTTCTTTTGTGTCCCTTCAACCAAGTACGAGAAGAAATCATTTCCTAGATTTTTCTCTTTTCTCACTCTTGTGTTTCTTCATGGTTCGTCAGCCTCATTAGAGGTTTTGGAACTATCATGAGATGAACAAGAGGGATTAGAGGCCAATGTTGGTTATGATCTTTCAGCATCTTCTGAAAATCTATCTTCAAAGAATTCCACATCCCTGGATTCTACTATAACTCCTAACTCTTTGTCCAATAATCTATAAGTCTTGTTATTTATCGCATATCCAACGAATATGCTCTTAACAACACAGACTCCCAATTTAGATCTTTTTGGATCAGGAGTTCGATAGTATGCAATACAACCCCAAACTCTTAGGTAGTTCAAAATTGGTCTTCTTCCTCTCCAGAGCTTATATCGGCTGGTTGGAATCACACGACTAGTGATTCGGTTATGAATATAGCAAGCCGTTAACAGGGCTTCTCCCTAGAGATTGTCAGGCAATCCCGATTGGTTCAACATACAGTTGACCATTTCAACAAGAGTTCAGTTCTTTCCTTCTGCCAAGCCATTTTGTTGAGGAGTAAATGGTGAGGTCCGTTCATGTTTGATGCCATTCTCTTCACAGAATGTATCGAATTCCCTATTAAAGTATTCACCACCTCTGTCTTATCGAAGTATTTTTATCTGTTTTTCGAGTTGATTTTCGACTTCAGTTTTATAGAGTTTAATGGCTTCAAAAGCTTCATCTTTTGAGTGTAAAAAATAAACTTGTAAAAAACGACTGAAGTCATCGCCAAAAGTAATGAAATACCTTTTACCACCTCGGGTAAGTATTTCATTTAATTCACAAATATCATAATGAATCAACTCTAAAATTGATGTGTCCCTTTTAACAAATGGAAAAGGTTTCTTTGTAAACTTTGATTTTACACAAGTTTCACATTTTCCAAAATCTTTGTTATCAATTTTGATTAATCCTTTGTTATACATTTTTTCAATATGTCTTACATTTGTATGCGCAAGATGTTTATGCCATAAAGAAATAGAACAAACAGAATAATTCAAAGAAATAACTTTATTAAACCCGATGGGAATTACATCACTTTCAATAGTAGAAACAGAAAATTTTGAAACTTCTCCAAACGTGGCTAAAACATTACTCCCTACTGACTCACTAGGTCCGACCTCCTTATTACCATCCTCACTTAGATTCAGGCGATACATACCCAATTGGTAGTATCCATTTCCAATGAAAGTCTTCCTCTTGTATATCACGAGCTTTCTTGCCTCTATATTTATTCCAAACTCGTTTTCATCGAATTTGCTTGCAGAGACGAGGCTCTTGTTTATAGAAGGCACGTGAAAAACATTTCGGAGAGTGACGTTCTTGCCAGAAGTGAACTTCGGTAGTACGGTACCCATTCCAACGACATCTGGACGACCATTGTTAGCAACTATCACTTGCTTCCCATCTTGAACTGGTACATATTCAACAAACTTGGACCTGGAGTCACAAACATGAATAGTGCCTCCAGAGTCTAAGTACCAACCACCTCTTCTAGGCACAATCCTTGTAGAGGCCTCTGAGATCATATCAATCTCTTCCATGTGGAGATTCACCATAAGGTGTTGAATCCCCTCAACAGAGTTAGCTGCAGGGGGTTCGGACTTTATGTCCTTGCACTCACAAGCGTAACGTCCCGTTTCTCCGCAGACGTGACACTTTCTGACCCTTTAAATTTTTGTCTTGGGTTCGATTGATTATTAAATCTCTTAAAACTCTTCTTTGTGGACCCAAGTTCCACTTTCTATTTGGACCTCCGGGCCTTCCCTTACCGTTGCCTCCAGCCTGCACGTTGTTAGCATTTATCAAAGACTTGCCTCTCTTATCCCGATTAGGTGCCTCTTCCTCGATTGGAAGATGCTTTAGCAAATCATCCAAAGAATAATCTTCGGTTTTGTGCATCATTATTTTAGAAAAAAATTTCCAAGATGGAGGCATTTTATCTATAACTACCCCCACTTGGAAAATTTCAGGAATAACAATAGAAAACATCTTCAGTTTGTTTACTAAAACTTGGAGCTCATGCACTAGCTCTAGAATCGGTTTTCATCAATCATTTGACATCTCAAATATTAATACACAAGATATTTGTTAGTGTCATCTTCTTGTGACTTGTATTTGAATTTTAGTGCCTTCCACAACTCTCTAGGGCACGTAATTGGGGAATACAAAACATACAGATGATATGACAAAACATTCTTTTTATGTCCACAAGAAAGAGTTTCCTCTTCCTTGCGGTTCATTCTCAGTTTTTCTAGATCGACAATTCTTTGTCTATCCAGTTCTTGCGGGAATAGATGGGAGGCTCGGGTCCAAAACATAATAGAGTTTTACCACCATCAACATAAACTTGTATTTGTCCGCCCAACTGGTGCAACTAGACTCGTTAAACTTCTCGAGTTTCATCATATCTTGATTAAGAATTCGGTAGTTTTCGGTGTCCATTACGGTATAAAACCTTTAAGAATGTTGAAAATTAAATGAAGTAAGGGGCTGTTTGGCAATTGCTGAATGGTTTGGTGCAGAATGATTAAGTGGTCAGAATGATTAAGAGGCTCTCATGATATAGAGCAAAATGAAATATAATTGTTTGGTAATTGTGTACAATGAAATCAGGGCTCTTAATGGTTAAGAGATATCCATGATACAAAATCATTCAGAGGGTTTTAGAACCATTAAGAGGCAGACTTTTTTTTTTTGCCAAACAAGATTCACCTCTTAACGATTCAGAGGTTGCCTCTTAATGAAACTATTAAAAGGTAAACAAACAACCCCAAGATAGATGAAACAAACAAAGTTTTAACCTTTATAAATTTTTTAAATCTTTAACGGAAAAAAGTTAAAATTTTAAGATCAAAGATGGTAACTTTTTGTGTTCAGAACCCACAACATCATAATGTGCCAATTCACACAGATTGGATCTATCCTTAGCGATAGATTTAATGAAAGAAAGGAGTAGAAGCAGAGATGTTCACTTAGTGAACAAAAATTAAATACAATGCACTAAATATAAAAACCAACCTGTTTAAACGGTAGATAATCGTAATCTGCACCGTAAAACCTGTCCTTAAAGGTTTTATACGACTACACTTTTCTTGTTGTGAGTCTGCTAGTTGCAAAGCCTCAGGATTTGATACAGTATACGTTTTCATTTATGAACAGCGATGAAAACGAAAATAGAATGAGGTGGATGCAGAAAATGGTAGAGAGAAAAGGACGTTCGGAAGCAGCAATAGTTGAAGGAAAAGACTGAATTTTTGTGTGTTTTTAGAGTTGGCTTCAACCCAGTATTTATACTGGATGAAACCCTAAACTTCCCACAATTTTCTCCCCATATATCGCACGATCATGCAAAAGTTGGAGGATTATTCTCCAACGATCATTATCTATAAAAACGTGGCTAAATCGATTTAAAACCGATTTTAAATTCAATTATTTTCCTTCTCTCTCAACTTTGTACCAAAAAAATGTTCGAAGCGAGACTCCGATGCGGCGTGCAAAAGTGCCCTCCTTCGCACCACTTTTGCAAATCCCATGCCCTTAGCCTCGGCCACGAACGTGTGCATTGGGCCTTCCACTCAAGACCCCACCATGAGTCTACTCATATGTTCAAAGCCTAATTCTTGAGAAAGTCTTATAAGCTTCTCTATAGTTCCTTTATCTATTAATGTGGGATGGAAGACAAACTTCCAATCCACTGAAATTTCCAACATTGGGCTCTATATTGGGGGTTCATTGGGTTTTTGACKGGAGCCTTAGCTGCCTTGTCAAAGGAAAGCGAAGGTTGAGCCATGCTACTTGTTAACTCTAGGCCCCATCCCCAGGCTCAATTCTCCTTTTTTATATACAAACTTTGGTTTATTTATGTTCTTCTTATGGTATTTTTTTTATGGCGGAAGGCGGTTTTGATGGATCTCATATCAATCTGGTTGTTATGGTGGTTGGCTCTCAATGCTGTTCTTCTATTTATAAAGTTTGAAAGAGGGATGGATCTGTGCATTGCCCCTTTTTTGCCTTTGCTCTTGCTGTCTTGTTGGATCTGGCCTTATGGAATTTATATTGGGGCTGTTGGTCTTTTTATGTTTGATAATAGCTGCTTTTGGTTTGTTTCTGGTTTAGGCTGTTGTTCTAGTTTCTTTTTGGACAGCTGCTTCTTTTTTCTCATGTGTGTGTTAGTGGTTCTCCGTCTGCTTGGTCTACATGTTTAGTTGCAACATGGTTGTTGATCATTGATCGTTCTATGTGTATGCTAATGCTAATATCCCTTGTTTCTTTACCTTTATGGGATTTTCTGTGTTTTTTTGGTGGCTTTTGTTTTGTTTATGCTTTTCCAACTTCTTCACCTTTTTATGTAATTTTGGGTGTAATCTGAATTTTTCTGATTTGTGGATTCTGGACTATGGGATCAGGAGATGGTGGGTTTTTCTTGGATTTATACTCAGCTTCTGGTTTCTTGGGCTAAAGTTTGTTGGTTATATTTTTCAAAGAACAGCTGTGGGTTCTTTATTGTTTATAGATTCTTTCTGGTCTTCACATATTTGTGACAGCACCTACTGGTTTCTGAACTTCTTCCTAGAATGGACTCTGTTTGCAATTGATCGGTGGATTAAGTGTGTTCAGCCTGTGCTCATGGGTCCTCTTCAGACTTGGATTAGTATGGATTTGTACCTGTTATGGGTTTTTAAATAGATGCATTTATGGCTGCTGGTTTTTGAGTTGGCCGCTGATCTGCTGTTTTGCAACCCTTATACCATTCAGATTCAGATTCTGTTTCAAATCTTTTGGTCTGGCAGCTGTATTATGGTTTTGGAGTTTTTGTGCCTGTTGGGACTGTTATTGCAGCCAATAAATATTATGGAAGCTTTGATGGTTTCTTATTGGAGTCAACTCAGAGATTGGTTAGTTTATTTCCATGAGTTGTTTCTGTGGTGATTTAAAATGGTTGCTGTCATGGGTGGCTCATTTTATCTGTGCAGATGATGGTCACCAATTTTTGGTCAAGGGAGGGTTGGGTATGGTAGAATCAATCAGAACAGAACCCATGGGTTGAAATATGGACGTGCCATCACGAATGTTTTTGGATTTCGACCATTCTATGCAATCGGAGACTGTTTCTCTCTTTTTCCTCTCAATCTGTGAAGAATGATGATGGGAGTTCTCTTCCTGATCTCTTGCTTAATATAATTATATGGTTGTGACTTGTGATAATGCATGTAACCATATAAATTAATACATATTTTGTTAAGATTATGAGGAGGGAAGTTCAACATCCACCCATCTAATTTGYATACTCAACACAAAATTCTTTTGAAAGAATAATCATTACAATAATATTTGGTTTTATAAATTGTTGAAAATGTAGAAATGTCATGATTTAGAAAATTAAAGTTCATAGGGTCACACAATTATCTACTCTATCCATACTATATTATATAACATTTGATAAAAACTCTTAAAATATTGTTTATGAATGGAGTACTCTTTATTGATGCATATTACTTAAAATTCAAGATTACAAGTAATTTTGTGTAAGTACATCTTATTAAATATCCATTTTTAAATTGGTGTAACTAACTGCAGATAAACATAATCAAATATAAAATAAAAATCCATTTTAAATATAGAAAATCTAAAATATAATTAAGATAATTATTGACTCCTAACAAAATACTTAATTATTATCTTTA
>NW_020202348.1:18539-32036 GCF_001531365.2 Cynara cardunculus var. scolymus
ATTATTAAACATAAATTAAATTATAAAAAAAATGAATTAAAAAAATTATTAAAAACAAGAATATTTAAATAATTAATTTGATACTAATATCGATATTTTTTTCAAAGTTTTATGATATCTTTAAATTTATACTTTATACAAAAATAAATACATTATTCTTTTCTCAAAACCATGTAAAACCGTATATATCGACAAAGACAACGAATAAAACAAAATATTAAAATTGAAATGTATCTCACTGCATTGTGCAAGAATTCTTCTAGTATAAATAAATGTGATACAATAAGTTCCTAAGATATTTTTGGACACCCTTACGTGTTTTTCAGAACATATAAAATGTTCTATCAATTTTTTTATATTAAATCATTTGTAATGTTTCTTATAAAAACAACTGTAATGTAAAAATATATGTTTATAAATCAGTTCCATAATTAATTTATAAAAAAAACTAATATAACACTTTATTTGAAAAATATCATTAAAAGTAATTAGGATTTTCATGTACATCTTATTATCTTATTGTAACATATTTACGTAAAAAATACAACCGTGTAATTTTATGAACATAAGCTTTATTATAAGTTAATTAAATATTTAGACATCTTTCATGTCCTATAAAATAAATTTTGTTCTAATAAATATAATATGAACTTATGAATAAAAATCAGAATTAGTAACTTCATTTTATGTAACACGCAAAAAATTGCAGATTTTTGGACATTTTCATTAAAACATTGTGTTTCGTCCAAAAGTAAAAGAAATACTTATATCATTGAATATATATCGATAAAAATTTATTAAACATTATGTAATATAAGAGAGAGAGAGAGATGAATATGTTTATATATTCATACCTATCATTTATTTGTTAAAGCAGATGAATCTCATCTTCTATGGTTCATCTAAATGGTATCACTACTACAAAACTAGGTATTTCCGACGAATAACAAAAAAATTGACTTTCGTTAAAAATCCGCCAGCAAAATATTTCGACAATATTTCCGGCGGATTTTACAAATTATATTTTACAAAACTATTAACTCTAATTACAATAATTTACTGGCGGATTTTTGATTAATTTTTTAAGATTAACGTTCATCGGAAATCCGTCAGAAAATAATTAAAAATGAAAATTTATTATTTTAAATTTCCGGCGGATACTGGAGGCCGCCGGTAATTTAAAATAATAAATTATTCAAGATTTTCTTTAAAAAATTTAATACTTTCCGGTGAATTTTTGATTTTTTTTTCCATTTTTCAAACTTATATATATATATATATATATATATATATGTGTGTGTGTGTGTAAAATATTACATATATTCTTAATGGATCGTATTCGGCTTTAATGGATGTTTATTGGGCTTTAACTGTTCTATTAGGCTTTAGTGGATGTTAATTAGGCTTTAATGGTTCTATTGGGATTTAATGAATCGTATTGGTAGTGTAGTACACCTAGCCGCGGTACGGTTAGAGCTTCTAGTAGTGCTTCGGCACACCTGGAGTAGATAGAGTTTGGGCGTGGTAGCGCTGCTCCGGAGCCGCTTCCACAGCAGCGGACGGTTATTTGCATCCGCGGCAAAGAGTAAATAAATTTATATCTTTTAATTGATAAATATAATTGTTCTTTGTATTGATGCAAATTCCATTCATTATTTATATAGTTTTAATGACACTAGAGTGATCTGTCGGATCAACCAAGAGCTGCTTGACGGCCCATGGATCACTTGGGAAAAAATCCCAAGGGACGTGAGACGCCGAATGTGGGAGCGGTTTGAGGTTCGTGGTATATATTCAACTTGTTATACTTTTGCTATTTTATTTAACCTAAGAATCGATTAAATTTTTACGTACATGGCTATTACACTTGGGATTCGGCTTTGGACGCCCAGATTCTAGATACATGGGAGAGAAAGTCGGTCAAGCCAAACAATGACAACTTGAGTGCCGCGAGGAAGAAAGCTGGAGAAGAAGCAAAGAGGAATGAATATCCTCAATACGATGAAACCGACCCATACCGGGATATGAGTGTGTTGAAACCCCCCCCCCTCCCCCAGCTGGATATCTTCAAATACGTGGAGCCAGATGGTCGATTGTGGGAACAATGACAATTGGAGAGTTGTTTCCCGTGTGGCGCGTGAGAACCGTGATATCTAAGTTGTGCTACACACCGGTGGATCGATCCTATTTTCGAGGCATGGTGCTCATTTGGTAGGACCTAAAACCTATTACTTTAGTAGCTTGATTTTTAATATATTATAATTAACGCATGTTCGTATTATTTGACCTTTGTAGACATAAGCAAAAGACGGTGTGCCACCGACCGTTGTGGAATTGTTCGATCATACGCATAAGAAGAGGTCGAGTGGAGATGTCGCATCTACGGATTCTGGGGGGTATGTGATCTCTAAGTGTAGTCAGGTCATGGTAAGTATCTATCTATTTTAATGTTTATAATTGGGTACATAACTATCTATCTAGTTTGGGTTGCCATTAATTGTTGGACAAAAGTTTGAGTCATTTAAATTAAAATCTAACTCTGTGTGTGTGTGTGTGTGTGTATATATATATATATATATATATCTAGTTTGGGTTGCCATTTGTTGGGCAAACATTAGAATTATTTAAGTTATAAATTTCGTATGTATCAATATTTAATTTAAGTTACCATTTGTTGGGCAAATGTTAGGATTGTTCTGTCTATAAATTTCGTATGTATCACTGTCTAGAAACGGCCCATTTACAGTCGTCATGTTGTCAAAATTGCTTGTAATTTTTTTTAAACCATATATAGGATGACTATTCAATGGACCTCATCCAAATATACGACAATGATCCCTCCACCTATCCTTAGTTGATACAAAGTTGTGAGAACAGGCGGTTGGGGGAAGTAAGAAAGACCGTCTATTTGGGTTTGAGTACAACTAGGATCCCAGTTGGGTCTTGACTGGGAACTACACACAAGATGGTCCATCGTCTTTAGAGAGTCGTGTATGTGCCTCTTTTCCTTTGACGATGTTATCGATTTATTTTATAATTCATATTAAATATTATAACGTTTTCTTTGTTTTATAGGAAATTGAAGCCTTAAGGAATGAACTTAGAGATTTACATGAAGAAAATCAACGACGGCGGGCAGAGGACGAGCGACGGCGGGAGAAGGAGGAGCGACATGATAAACAACTTGAAGATATGGTTGTTTTGGCCAGACAACTCAATCAATCTAAACATTTCCCCAGCCCCCGTATTAAATATCCTCTGTTTGTTTGGAACAATTTAATTTTTGTTTGGAACAATTACGGGCTACTTTAAATTGGTCGGATAATTGTTTTTTGGTTTAATATATGATATTTAGCGCATTTCATTTTTTCTAGCTTTTTTTTAACATTTACAGATTTACAGGTTTTAAGTACAGGTTTTAAACATTTACTGGAAAAATATTTTAAAATTAATAATTTTATAAATTTCCAGCAGATTGCCGACATATATATTCGTTGGAAATAATTATTTTATTTAAAAAATAAAAAAAATTATTTTAAAAATAAAATAAATTTCCAGGGGATAAATCTGCCGGAAATGTTTAAGATATAAAAATAATTATTTTATAAATAAAATAATTTCCGACGGATAAAATTACCGGCAGATTTTCGACGGATATATCCACCAGTAATTTAATTCAATTTAAAAAAAAACTTAAATATTTTCTTAATTTAATAAAGATTTTTTATGGGGAAACTTTTTGGCGGCCGTATTCCATTAAAAAGAAAATTCGTCGGAAAATTAATCATTGACACCGCTTTTTTCGGCGGTTCTATCCACCGGAAATTCTTTTTTTCTGGCGGAGTTTTGGTGGATAGAGCCGCCGAAAATGTGAACTTGTTTGATAGTGTATGGTAGTTACTCGTAAAAAAAGCATTCTCATTTGAATATAAATTGTAGATTAGCTTAGCCGTTATCTACAGGATAGTAACTTTTTTAGCTTAGCCATAATTATCTCCTACATAGTAACTCTTTTAGCTTAGCCATAATTATCTCCTGGGTAGTAGGTTATTTTATTTATATTTTGCTTCGATTCCACATGTCTGACTCACAATTGACTGATTGAGTAGACAACCATATTTCTTTTTCTCTTAAATCTAACGGTCAAGTCAAATGGTCAAGTCAAATGCTTCAAAATCTTCCACATAAGACTCTTAAAATAATGGAAGCTCAAGATCTTCTTCTGACAACAGTTGTCTCGGTGTCCCCACTGATCAACCCGCTCCCAAGAAACTTTTTACCCGTATTTGTCAAATCACCAGCACGCACCACCAGTGCACGTCGCCAAGTATTAACTTCTGCCACATCCCTAAAACGGGAGAAAGATCCCAAAAAACGAGTGGTTGTTACTGGTATGGGCCTTGTCTCCGTATTTGGAAACAATGTTGATACATACTACGACAGCCTCTTAGCTGGAGAGAACGGAATCACATTAATCGATAAATTTGATGCTTCAAAGTACCCAATCCGAATTGGTGGTCAGATTCGTGGGTTCAACGTAGATGGTTATATTGAAGCCAAAAAAGAACCGAAACTTGACGATCAACAATGGTACTGTATTGTTGCAGGGAAAAAAGCTCTTGAAGATGCTTCTCTTGGTGGTGATGAAAGCTCCAAGGTATGTGTGTGTGTGAGTGATTCATTATATCTAAGTTTTAAAATCATCTGTAACCATAAGCGTACAATGTCGTAGGACGTAGAATACGGGTTGAAACGGGGAGACATGGGAATAATAACAGATTTACTCACGGTATTAGCTAGTTGCACGCAATCAATTATCAAAAATTGGGTTAATACTAGAAATCAAATAACATAACTAATCACTTACGTTACACCGAAGATAACGAAGTTAAGAATCAAACAAGGCTATATAAACACACGAAGATTAAGGAGCAAGTAAAACTAGATTAACAACTAAAACAAGAATTGAATGACAATCTAATTAGCACTAGGAATGGAAATCGAAAAACATTAAATCCTACACTAAATTATCTAAAATGGTGATCACCGTTTTGGAATTCTCAAATTGGGATTTGCCAGATGCAAATGTTAATTTGCTCCTCTTCCAAGGCGACAAAAATCTTTCATATCTGAAAATCTATTTTTTACATATCGATTCATTCTTGATGTGATAAAAATCACCAATGAGTTTACCCAAGTCCGAACCAAATTTCCATTTAGATCTCAATTGTTAACTCAACAATTCCCAATTAATGACCATTTAACAACCCTTAGCTTTCGTTAGTCGGCTAATCAAGCAACCATTTTATCAAAAAAGAAATTGTTTACTCAAGACAAATAATCGATATAAATCAATTCCCTACGAATGTCCACCTTAAACTATGAAAAATAAATCAGGTAAACATGATTAAACAAGAACTGATATACGAAGAAAATAATTTAAACAAGATAAATAAATCCTAGATCTAGATTATCAAATACAATAATCAACGATAAAACTAAACAATTTTACACAATGATGAGAATTGTTGGTGTATTAAGCAGAAATGTACCATCGGACGCTGCTAGAAACTCAAATTGAAAAACATTATATTATACACTAACCTATCTAAAATGGTGAATACTAGTTTGGACTTTTCAAATTGGGATTTGCCAAACTCAAACGTTACTTTTACCCCTTTTTCCAAGGCAACAAAAATCATTCGTAATTGAAAATCGATTATTTCCATGTCGGTTGATTCTAAAAAGAAGCATTAAGCAAGACAAAATTTCCCAAATAATCAAAACATCTATTTCCAAGATGCGATAAATATCACCAATTGGTTAACCCAAAGTCAAAACCAAATTTCCATTTAGATCTCAACTGTTAAATCAACAATTACCGATTAATGATCATTTAACAACCTTAATTAACTTCTCTTTCTTGACTGATTTATGCTATAAAATGAGAACAAAATGTGAAACACATTCTCTTTTTCATGTCTCTAAAAATTGGAACTGAAGGTTACGGTACTTTCTGATGGTGCGTGCAGATCAATAAGGATCGTGCCGGAATACTTGTTGGATCTGGAGTGGGATGTCCTACCAAAATTAGTGATGCTGTGGAGTGTCTGAGGAATAGAGGTCATCAGAAAATGTCACCATTTTTTGCCCCATACATACTACCAAGCATGGGTCCTGCATTGCTTGCTATGGATCTTGGTTTTATGGGACCAAACTACTCCATTTCAGCTGCTTGTGCAACCTCCAACTTCTGCTTCTACGCAGCTGCAAATCATATCCGTGAAGGGAATGTTGATTTGATGATTGCTGGTGGCGTTGAGGCTTTTCTGGTTCCCCTAGCAGTAGCAGGTTTTTCTGCTAGTGGAGCATTGTCTAAAAGAAACGACGACCCGAAGACTGCTTCTAGGCCATGGGACAAAGATAGAGATGGTTTCGTTGTGGGTGAAGGTGCCGGTGTTTTGGTAATTCCAGTACCTCCATTTTTCATCTTTGGATTTGATCTACATATCCATTCACTTATCATAGAGTGTAAAGATCAAAGTGTTGTAGCTTATCTTGGTTCTTATATTTGGTTATGTAGGTGATGGAGAGTTTGGAACATGCAATGAAAAGGGATGCTCCAATTCTTGCAGAATACTTGGGAGGTGCTGTAAATTGTGATGCTTATCATGTAACGAGTCCACGATCCGATGGGCTTTGCGTTTCATCATGCATTCAGAGCTGTCTTGTGGATGCTGGTGTGTCGGTAGAGGAGGTGAATTATATCAATGCACATGCAACTTCCACAGTGAATGGCGATCTAGCGGAAATTAAGGCTCTGAAGAAGGTATTCAAGAAAACTACAGGGATCAAGATGAACGCTACCAAGGTGAATGAGATCATGGTCGAAATATGTAATTATCCCCATAACATGATTAACTAGTTTCATGCTGACATCAGTTATCTTCTTGTTTATGTTGCAGTCTATGATCGGACACGGCTTGGGAGCGGCCGGAGGTCTGGAAGCCATTGCCACAATTAAAGCAATTCAGACAGGATGGTTGCATCCCACCATTAATCAATTCGTATGTGCATACGCTCCTACGTTTTTCCTTTCTTTCTTCTTTTATTATCACGTTAATTACTTAAAAATTTGTAGAACCAAGAACCGGGGATAGAATTCGATACTGTTGCAAATCGAAAGCAGGAACACGAAATCAACGTTGGTGAGTTTGTTTCCAGTTCTCTCTCATTCATTTGCCATGAATATGTTGTTAACTTATTCGAACGTTTTGGTATGCAGCCATCTCGAATTCTTTCGGTATTGGCGGACACAACTCTGTTGTTGCATTCTCAGCTTTTAAACCTTGATATGAGAATCCAGAATATATATATATACACATTATGTACTAATTATATATAAATATTTGGGTCCATTATGTAATCCTTCTTTATATAACCAAGACTATGTTCTGTACTAATTATATATAAATAATGAGGAACACAAATGTTGGAAATTATCGTGTTCAGGTGAGGTTGTAAGTTTTATTTCAATAAATACAAAACTATTGAGATGAGCATAAAAATAATGACATTAATTATTTGATTAAAAATAATGTTGGTTTATTGAGGAATTTTTTAAATAATATCGAATTGTAATTATTTTATTTATTTAAATTTGAAATCCTAATCGATTAGAAGAGGACTCACTCTTCTTAAATCGAGTTTAATGAAAAAATGGGATAATTCGCAGTTTTTACAGTTCGGATAAGTATTAGGGTAAGAGCAAACTCGTTACCTCTTATTTTCGACCGTTGGATAAGGATATAGTTAAAGAAAATCTTATCATTTATCCACTTATACATTATCCGTTTATCCGAAATTTTAGTGGGTAGGCATGGATAAACGGTTTTTTGTTATCCATATTACCCTTGATGAAAAAAAAAATCATGTAAAAAATTATTTTTAAATCGATACTTACGGGATTTGTAGCCTTTTTGTGGTTCTCATTTGATTCAAGTCTTATACAATAATTACTATATTTATGAGTTTATGTTTGGCATATATGTTTGAGGTTTAACAATATTAATTATAGTTCAAATGGAATTTGGTTTTATCAATTATCTATTACCATTTTCGTTACTGTACCACCCTAAAATCTGGAAAAAGCGACTAATTTAAAAAATTCCGGTCATCCAACAAATAAAGGGTAAATCCTTTTTTTTATTAGCGAATACTTGAATTACTTCGAATATCAAATATAAAATCAAGATCAATAAACGATACACCGAGCCTTAGCTATAGACTAAGTTAAGGTCGGGTATTACTACTATCCAATAATTGTCGCTATCTCCAAGTGTGGAAGACATCAATGTTAAGCTAAAATCTTCTCGTGCATCTAGCTAGCGCTTAACTCATAGTAGTGATGCTAGAACCAAACCCCAACAAGGATCTAATACACATGTCGGCAAAAGAAAAAGGATTACGCTTAACGCCTAGTGAATTTAAGTTGTTTTCATCCGTTATATAAAGCAGTAAAATGGAAAGGATGTTTCTTAAACCCAAATTTCATACATGAAAGCCATTTAGAATAAAAAGTGATATCTTTTTTCAAAACCTCTATTTTTGTGATAAAACACTTAAATAGAAAATACCTCACAATTGTGGAACCAAACCAATACTCACATGAATTAGAAATAGGATTGAAATCCAAAATATAACCTTTTTATTCATAACCTTAATATATTGAGGGGATCCAATATATCAAAATCATAAATTATGGTTACTTGCCAAAACCCAACTAACATTAAAACATGGATAATACAATATCCGGAAGCAACGTTTACAACAACGGGGAGACATATGCCTGTTGGGAGTAACGAGAACACGTAGATGTGCCACTCATACAACGTTAATCGCATAACACTTCACGACTTAAAGTCCAAATGTTTCTACAACTCCTTAACAAGTTGCACCTCAAAAGTCTGTTGACTTCAGTGTCTATTCTTACGAATTCCACCTCAAGGCTCAGCGAATTTAGTGTTTACTTAAAAAGGAACACCATCAAGCGGCGGAGATCCTGTGTGTCACCAAGACATGCATTCTCCCACTCAACCCTCCTAGTAACTTTTTGAAAAGTTTAAGGTCATAAAACAAGGGTCCTGGAATTCAACCCTAGAATTCAACCCTGCATTACCCGAACTACCATCACACAAGATTGATTAGTATACCTATGAATCCAATGCAGCACAATCTAAGTTAAATGACTCTAATGAATGACCAATGCACTCAAAACATGTAATTTTGTAAACGAATATGTTGTAAATGCATATAACTCCAAAAGCTCAATATAGAGCCATTCAAATTGGACAACGTCCCCAAGACTTATTTAAGTCATAACTAAGCCAAAAGCTCAATAAGTCAATTGAATGATAAATAAAAGTCATCAAAAGCAATAAAATGCATTTAACTAACGTTTATGCAAACACATGCTCTAAAAGTATGATTTACTCATAAAACTCATCAATAGTTGGGACACACTCTTTTCAAAACGAAATCATACTATTTGTATTTCCAAAATGCCTCGTAACACAAAAATGTTAATTTTCTAAACGATTTATAAAACCATCTACACCAAAATGCATATAACATCAAATAATCCCCATTTATGGGATAAATCATCAAAAGAACTTAAAATTATTATTTATTTAACAAAATATTCAAAGATTGCAAATATATGCATTTTGCATTTTGAAGATATATTAACCCAAAAATACCAAGCGTGTAAACTTCATCAAATACTGAACACATATGATTAATAGTAAGAAAACATTTCAATATATCAAAGTACGCACTTTTGGCATGTACATAGTTTTTGCCAAACAACTTGAACGCACCTTGCTAGGTTAGGTTAAACCTAGGTTCTAAATCCATTTCTAGCTTCCAAAATGGTGAAGGGTTTAGATCCTTCAACACCCACCTGTAGGAACTTTATCTGAGTCTCAACCAAGCCTAAAGATGTACCAAAAGTAGCCCCAAAATCAAATCCATACAATCCTTAGCCAAAGTTTCAAATCACCCAAAACACCCAAAATGATAAAAAAAAAAAAAAACTCAATATAATGGAGATACACCAAAAGGGATGTTCTAATAGGTTAAAACGAAAGCTTTCAACAAGAATAAGGGTTTAGAATGGTTAGGATGACTCACAAATCGTTTTTAAGAAGAACTCAAAAACTAGATCAACAATGGTCAAAATGGAGATGAAGAAGATGAACTCAGATCTTCGAGCTAGACTTGAAATCTTGATCTTTAGTAGCTCTTAAATGCTCTTGAAGAATTTGATATTGGAAAAGGAATATTCTTGGACCAAAAATGAGAGAGAGATAGAGAAAGAGAGAGAGAGAGAGAGAGAGATAGAGAGAGAGAAGTGAGTTGGTGAAGAAAAAAAAGGAGAAAATCAGATTTAAAGGGGCTGCAGATGCTCGCAAGCGCGAGCAAAGCGTGGGCGCTAGCAGTATATAAATGTAGTTTTGTCCACTTTTTGGGGTATACTTACAGGTGCAAGCAAAATAGTTGCGAGAGTGTGAGCAGTGCAATTTTTGACCAAAAGTTGATCTGTTTTGTCAAATGCGATAACCAACTCAACCAACATCCACGATACATCTATATTTAAGGAAAAAATACATACGAAGCTCGAAATTATGGATACTCAAAATCCGGGTGTCACAAATTTTCCAACCTTAGAATGATTTTTTCTTTGAAAACTCAAATACCCCATTGATCGGGATACTCAATTCTTAATGCAATGATATTTACCCAAATCAAACAAATTTTGACCCAAGAGTTACCCGACAATGTAGTCATATATTTTTTCTTCACATCTGAACCATAAGGGGCACATAGAACAACTCAAAAGAACGTCACCATACTCGGGGCACAAGTTTGGCAAACGGCACATCATCTATCTCTTCCAAGGGGATCACATAACGAGAATACAAAGTCCAAACTATTATGTTTTCACTAAGCCAGTGGCTCATCTTCCTAGGGAATGTTTCCACCAAACTCAAACTTTAACTGGAACCTGATATATTCATGTCCAAACTGCCATGTCGATAACCACGTTGATCTCTACATTCGAACCTAAATGAAAATATTACACCAAAACTAGTGTAATATTGAACACTATTACAGCAATCACCCAAAACTAGACTCTCGGTTGCCTCCCAACCTTAGGATGAATCGTACTACCTCTAGGGTGACATACGATCTCAGTGGCTCAATTCTATAAATGATGCCCAAAATGAATTTATTCCTAAATCACCGGACAACTTTTATCATACTAAATATGTTCCTCACATGCATTCTACCCTTCGATGATTTCCACAAAATCAGATCTGACTGCAATCTATCATACTCCTCTGAAGTGGAGTACTTAATGTCATGTCGAATTTACCCAGGTGGTAAGGAATACTATATAAGCATTCTTGAATGGGTCCTCTGCTACTATTATTACCTCGACACATGAACTGTGACTTATACAATGCCTCTTTAAGAGTATGATTTTCGCTGAAGGTCTATTCTAGCATTCTCACTAAGTTTCTCCAATAACTATTACCATAAGAGGTTCATCGCCTTTTCCTTGATGAAACTCTTAACCACTAGCTTGGTACAGTTTAGGCATGGGAATGGGGCAGGGACCTCAATCTCCGTCCCCGACCCCGATTACTTATCTCTATCCCCATCCCCGTCTCCATCCCACCACGGAATATAATCACATCCCCATCCTCAATAGGGAAACAGGGAATTTTTTTTTCTCGTTTATGTAAGTTATTTCAGATTAAATATGTGAGAGACCATACATGTTTAAATCTCAAACATTTTCAGTAAACCTAAAACCAAAATGAATTTACTTTAATACAAAAAAAAATCACAACATCATATAAGAACTAATAACCTAAAACCAAAAAAAAAAAAATCAGTTTAATACAAAAAAAAAAAAAAAAACTTAAAGTCACATGTACCAAAAGATATTGAGTAATATAAAACCATATCGAGTAAAATACAAAACTTATCGAGTATTTGTATTTTGTCTTGACATCCAAAATATTACATATTAACATCCAAAAAATAACAATTTTAGATTATAAACCTAGTTAGGAAATAGAAAATTATGAATTGTAGCTTCAGTTGAAATAAATAATATACATATATATATATATATATATGTATATAATTTATTAATTAATATATAACGGGTACGGGACGGGACGGGGCGGGGCGGGCAGGGCGGGGAGTACGATACCCGTCCCCGTCCCCATTGTAACACCCCATAACTCACATTGCATATAACATATAATTCATTCAAAGAAATACATATTTAATCCCCACAAAGGTCCAAAATACGATAAATTACATTACAAAATACTTAACCTAAAAATTTCTAAATACATGTTCTTGTACTACGTAACATTTTACTTTCAAAACATATCCACAGATTGATCTTCACATAGCTATGCATATAGGGAAACAAATCATATTTTCCTTTTTCCTTTAATACCATTATAATATGCTGTTCCTACAATACATATATGAAACACAAAATGAGGGTTAGACCTGGAGATCTAGTGAGATCCCTTTTTTCAAGTAATTGTAGGGTGAAAATCACCAAAACGTTATATAAATCAATCATTTCATATAATGGAACAAAACCCATAATCTGTTTAGTCCATCAGTCCTCTGGTTCAATGACCAGACTTAGAAAACATTTTCGTGAAATAACAGGATTAGAGCTCCTCTGGCTCCTCTACCAGAGCTTCTAGTTATACCAACCTGTCACACCCCGCTAAAGCGGAAACGCGAGGTATGGCAGGTAGAGTCTCATAGCAATAGTGTATAAACAACACAACAAAACAATTTAAAACATAAATACATCATAACTAAAGTTTACAATCCCAAATACAAGTTTGCAAAATAAACATAAAATAAAATTTGAAAGCGATAATTGTGACACGGCTTCTAATAAGTGTCACCATGAGTCTTTCTTACCCTGAAAAAGCACGTCAAAACAAGTGTCAACTACAAGAGTTGRTGAGTTCACAGGTTTTATATGCACAAAATAATTTTAAATGCAGCAATCTCAGTTATAAATTTATGAGCAATATCTTAACAACAACGTCATACACATGATATAAATTTGTTGAGCCATTACTAAACCTAAACAACTTTCAACGCCCCACGAACTACCTCAGAGGTGGTAGCGAACCACATGTGTAGAGCATACTTACGAACTACCTCAGTGGTGGGACTAAACCCCACATGTGTAGAACTCGTGCCGAACTACCTCAGCGGTGGGACTAAACCCCACATGTGTAGAACTCTTTCCGGACTACCTCAGCGGTGACCACTTCGTGTCACATGTGTAGAACTCCTACCGGACTACCTCAGCGGTGACCACTTCGTGTCACATGTGTAGAGCAAATTTTAATGACCAAGTGCACCCCTACTCGTCAGTAA
>NW_020202348.1:32631-35298 GCF_001531365.2 Cynara cardunculus var. scolymus
CATGCAATAATGATTCAAATAATTTATGCAATACAACTTATCACAACTGATATGGCAGATTACACYATGTTAGTAAAACACTCATTAAAAGAGTTCTACTAAGTGTTATGCAGAAATTCAAGTTGGATTGAAAACCTAATACTTATACGAAACTTTCAAACTAAAAATAACTCATTTTGTATGAGCTAAGAGGAAGATATGACACCTTAAAGTCACATGCACACATCTGTCATTAGTTGACAGATTGCACACTTAACTTAAATAAATTGGTTCATACCCCAAAGCATCATATTTTTGAGTGAAACTGGATTCAAATGAATCATAACTCATAAAAGAACATTTTAGAAGAAGAATCATACATTAAGAACAAGTAAGTAGAAAGAGATTAGCATTCAAAGTAAGAGTTACCTACTGGTGGTTTCATAGTTTGCACACCTATAGTGTTTTAGGTGTTTGGAGATCAAAACTCCATAATTTCATGTGCTTCCACTTGCATGTAGGATATAACCCATAAAGTTAACTCTCAAAAGAAGAATCATACTTTTTCATAGAGTTTTGAAAGAGATATGGTCGATGCAACATACATATACAAATCTGTCAGAATCGGACAGATTGCATGTTCATCTTATTTTGAGTAATTAAAACCTCAAATCATCACAATGTGGAATGAAATCGGTGGAATTCGAAAGGTAACTCATTAAAATAACATCCAGAAGAAAAATAAACAATTTTGGATGATTATCTAGAGAGTTATGGCTCTTCAAAGTAGGGTTTGCCTACTGAAAAACTCTCAGATGCATATATATAATGTTTTGAGCATTAGGGGGGTCAAAACTCAATGTTTTTGAGTGATACCAATTGCATTACAACCCCAACTCAATAAATAAACTTTTAGAAGAAACCTCATAACATTTGAACAAGCCATTTACAAGATATGGACGATTTGTGCACATGCACATAATCTGTCAGCACCAAAATATAAGTTTTTTAAGAAATAAACTCACATAAAATCATGATTCTACCTATCTTTTTGAGTTCTAGTGTTTGGGTCATGGATTACCACCATCAACTAAACATTTTTACATGTTTTTGGTGTATAATCTCACCTTAAAACTCAATATTTTCGAAACTTAGGAAATAGGAGATGAGGAATGCATAAAAGTGGGTTTTTCTCCCAATAACTTACAAGAAAAAGGAAGAGATGAATGCATTACCTTGTTTGTGGATGAAAGGAATGTTGTATCTTCAAAACTCTTGCCAAATTGATGAAGATTGTAGGGAAATCGGCTGAAATGGTTGGAGAATGAAGAAGATAACTCAAGGTGACTCTTGAGTTTTTAGGGAGAGGAAAAAGAGTGGTTTTGAATTTTGAATGGAGAAGTAATGAGGAATTAAGAAAAATGAAGCTATTTATATGTGGCCAAGGGAGGGAAAAGAGAGGGGGAAGGGGACGGCCATGAGGCCCAAGCCCACCCTCACACTACAAATTTGTTTTATAAAAAGAAAGCGCAAAATGCACAAAAGGCCATTTTCACAATTTTGACATTTTTCTTCAATTTCAAAGCCCATGATGACTAGAATTATTTAAATAGAAAGATTTTATATTTAAAACATTAAAACTTAGTGTTTTATATATATTGGGTATAAATTAGAGCATTTGGTACTGTATAGGACGTTTCAGATAATTTCAGGTCGGAACTGGGCTTTCTAAGCAACTGCCGGAAATTCTTAAAACTTTTCAACTAAACTAACCTAACTAACTCCTAATCTTATAAATTATCTTCAATAATACTAATATAATCTTAATAAAAGCTAACCTAGGATTTCGAATTTGACAGCTGTCACAGTCTCCCCTTGTTAGAGAAATTTCGTCCCGAAATTTACTTGCTCATATCAACTCAAAACTTGTTAAGGAAGAGATGTGGGTACTTGCTTCTCAGGAAATCTTGTCTTTTCCATGTGTATTCCGGTCCATGCCGCGATGTCCAATGAACTTTTACAATCGGGATTTGTTTGTGCCTCAACTGCTTAACCTTACGATCGAGAATTTCGATCGGCTCCTCTATAAAACATAGTCGTTCATTAACTTGAATATCTTCCAGAGGTAGAACTAAAGACTCGTCGGCTAAGCACTTCTAAAGATTTGACACATGAAACGTGTCATTAATGGCACTAAGCTTCGGGGGTAAACTAAGCTTGTATGCAACTGGTCCTACTCTTTCGAGTATTTCGAATGGGCCGATATACCTTGGACTAAGCTTTCCTTTCTTTCCAAAGCGTACAACTCCTTTCCATGGTGATACTTTTAGAAGAACTTTATCACCCACTTGAAATTCTAAGGGTTTCTTTCGGTTATCTGCATAGCTTTTCTGGCGATCTCTGGCCTCTTTTAACCTTTCTTGATTTGTCTTGATCTTGTCTGTTGTCTCCTGAACAATGTCTGGCCTAATTAATTGACTATCACCAACTTCCAACCAATTGAGTGGTGATCTACACTTGCGTCCGTAAAGGGCTTCATATGGCGCGCACTGTATACTCGTATGATAGCTGTTGTTGTAGGAAAAATTCAACCAGCGGTAGGTGATCATCCCAGCTACCTCCGAATTCTATCACACAAGCACGCAACATATCCTCTAATGTCTGAATAGTCCTTTCCGTTTGCCCATC
>NW_020202349.1:0-17913 GCF_001531365.2 Cynara cardunculus var. scolymus
AAAAATATATATATACGTTAATTTTTTTTCTCTTTTACATTTTTATATAATATTTTAATTAATATATAATCTATACTATCTTATAAAGCATTTGGCTAAAACTTTTAAAAACTCTTAAACTCGTTCATTCCTAAACGATTTCATCCTTATCCGATTTCATCCCATATCTGAATTCGTGTAACTAACTACAGATAAACACAATCAAATTCAGGATAAACATCTCATTTTAAATATAAAAAATCTAAAATATAATTAGTATAATAATTATATTCTAACAGAATACTTAATTATTATCTTTATAAAATTTATAATATTAAACAAAAAATAAATTGTTTATTAATGCCTATTACTTAAAACTCAAGATTACAAGTAAATTGTATGTAGATACAACTTATTAAAGCTCCATATYTGATTACAAGTAAATTGTGCGTAGGTATAACTAATTGCGGATAAATATAATCAAGTAGAAGATAAATATCTTATTTCAAAATATAAAAAATCTAAAATATAATTAGAATAATTGTCGAGTTCTAACAAAATAATTATTTATTATCTTTATAAGAAAATTATATTATTAAACCAAATATAAATTACTTCATTATTGTACCTAAATTAAATTATAATAAAAAATTGAATTAAAAAATTACACAAAAAATAGGAATTTTAAATAGTTAATTTGACACGAATATCGATATATTTTTATTAAAAAAAACATTATCGCTTTCTCAAAATCACATAAAGCCATATTATAATATCGACTGAGATAAAAAATAAAATGATAAATAATACAACAAAATATAATATATAATATAATATAATAGTTATATAATATAACTTAAAATTATAAATGAATAAATAAATAAATATATTTATATATATATGTGTCTATGTATATATTTAATAATAAAATATAATTATTATTATTTGATATTGACATTTAAAGACATATCAATTACAATTCTCGAGCCATTCAACACCCCCTGTTGAGGGTGCCATTAGCACTCCCCGTACGCAAAACCTGCTCCCTTCTCCATCAACTGATTTCTTTTTGTACGAGAAGAGGAACCATCACCATTGCAATCACAGTCACTATTCTTCTCCATCACCATTTCGTCAGTCTTACAAAGAAACCATCTCCATCACCACCACTATGCACTCTTGTTCTCTTTATTTCCCGTCCATCACTAACCCGAGACATCACCATTTCTTTTCCTTCCCCTGTCCATCTCCAACGCAATCCATCACGCCCTCCTTCCCTCCCTTCCCATCGCAGTCAACGGCCGCTACTTCCACGCCACCCCTTGCATCACCATCGTCACACACGGTCATCATGTACGACGCTCCTCCCCTATCTTCTTCCTTTTTAACTTGATCGCTCAATAAGGCAGTAGCAACCGTGTCTGTTTCAAACATCACAAGGGCGAAGAAAGAACCACATAACCCGATTTTGGTCAAGTAACACCAGGTACGTTGTCCTTTACCTCTAATCTGATTCAATCAAGCAAAATGGTTGGTCAAATGGTTTCTGTGTGCTTAATCGAACAGTGTGTAGGGTTCTGATGCTAATTTCTATTGGCGACCATAAACCCTAGTTCTAGTACATTACGCGAATGTGTAATTTTGGGTTAGAGGCTAACTGAGCAAACCTACAATGGGTTTTTAACCTCTGTGGATTGTTTCAAGTAGATGAACCCTGTAAACCCTGTGTTTCTCTTAAACACATATGAGTTTCAAGTACTGATCCATTGTGGTCTGTGTGTTTACTTTGCAAAGACAAGACTGAGGGTCTTTTGTGATTTTGGGGTCTTTGTGTTGTCACCTAGTGATAAGTTACCTAAAGGTATCTGTGTTTTCCTTGTTCCAACCAAAAGCCTAAAGCTCCAAAAGCTGATCAAAATGGGTTTCATTTGTAACCTATTAGGCTGGAATTAGATATATGTACCTTTTAGCATAAACAGGCTTTGGGGCCATTGTCCTAGTACATAAAACCGATTTTGGCTCTTATGATTTTACAAGGCACCAGCAGATCAAAAGCTAGAGCCTGGTAACTATCATTAGAGAAATCTATTTCAATCCCTGAGTCTTGTTCATATTAGGAATATGCTAGGAAAGGTGGGGCAATGTTTGAATGAGATGGATCCGGCATTTACGCAGAAATTGATCATTCATTTTTATGTTCTTTATTTACCAAAAGATGGAATATTTGAACATCATTCTCAAAACATTAGTCTAACTTTGATCAAGTAACAGCCAGAGAAACTCATTAAGGCTCCTTGTCTCCTACAACAGATTTTGAGCTCTGTGATTGCGATACCAGGCCACAGGACCTTAAGTCTTGTTCTTAGGTTGCAAAGTCTCATTGAGAGAAGGGAGAGGTTGTGAGCAAAAGGAGTATTTGTTCAAAATGTTTATAATAGCCTTTGGTTAAAAAAACAAGGCTGTTTTTCTTTGATTGGTGTGAGCAAAAGATGAGCATAATTTCTTTTTAAACATAGTTTCTTTCTAGACCACCTGCAAGTAGATTTGATTTTATCACTTTACTATTGTAGGTTCTATGTGACACTATGGTTAACTTGATTTTTTGTTCCATTTAGCTCTATACTTCAACTTGCTTAAAGGTTTGATATTTACAGATTGCTTATGTTATCACACATATACCAAGCTTAATTTCTGTCCATTTGCTATATGTTGAAAGCATAATCATGATCCCATTTGTTGTCCTACCTTGTGTATATTTTGACTTTGTGATCTTCCTACATTGAATCCCACGATCAAAACTGCTGGCTGTGCAAACAGCCAATTTTTTTTGGATGTAATTCAATCATCAAAGTTTCTGGTTGATGTTTTGAGCATGACCATTATGTGAATAAGGTGTCTGCCTTGATTTTTGCCTACACCTGTATGACACTAAGTTGTTAGCATATGATGAACACTTGATCACACAGCTGATTGCACCAACAACCAATTTGGTTGTTATTCCACAGCAGTCATGGTCAGGTAGCAGCCTGTCATTTGTTCCTTGTCTTTGTGTAACTTGAGCATTGGTGTCATTGTGTGCTTAAGCTTACCTATAAGATTGATGTAACTCTAAATTGCATATTCAACCCACACAAAGTACAAGGACTGATTTCTGTCCATTTGCTGTCCTGCTATGTGTATATCTTGACATTGTGATACTTGTATGACTTCTTGCATTTGATCCCATGATCAAACTGATGACTGTGCAAACAGCCATTTTGGTCTATGATCATGCCATACCCAAACACAAAGTTACTGGTTGCTATTTTGATCATAACCATCATGTGAGTAAGGTGGATGTCTTGGTCATATAGAGTTTGTTTCAGCTATCCTAAGCAGTATGTCTGATTGCCATAACAAGTTTTAGGACCCTAAGTCTTGTTCTTGGGGTACATAACCTTGTTGAGAAAAGGGAAAAGTTTTGGTAAAAATGATTTTTTGATCAGATGATCAAATGACCATGGGTTTTGAAAACAGGGCTATTTCTTTTTGGTAGGTTTAATCCAAAGATGGATGAACATCATTGTCTGCTGCATAAGTGCCTGTTTTGATCTCTGTTTGGTTTTCTTGATCTTAGTTTCAAGTCCTTAGTGTCCTGTCCTTCAAAGCCACTTGGATACAAATTGCCTTTGGTTTGTTCAAAAAGCATGCATAAAGTGGGTTTCTTTCCATATCACAACTTGATTTTGAGTCATATGTGCTTATCATAAGCCAGTCTTAAGACAGCAGCAAGCAAAGCTCAACTTTGATCTCTATCCATGTTTGAAATCAGGTAGCTTTGTATTCATATGCTTTGCATGATTAGACACATGATTTTAATTGATTTCTAGCACCAGTTTCCAAATCATACTCTGCTACCTGTGTCTTTTTGCATTTGATCCAAGGATCAAACTACTGGCTTTGCAAACAGCCATTTTGGGCTATAATTAGGCAGTCAAAGTTGTTGTAATTCTACATGTTGGGCTATAATTCTTCCACAATCAAGTTAATGGGTGATATTTTGGTCATGGCCATCATGAGAATAAGGTGTTTACCTTGATCTTGCCTACCTATGTGTGTGACCCCTAAGTCGTTTGAACATGGGTTCATCAAATGTTCCACAGTAGTCATGGTCAGGCAGCAGCCTGCTTTTTGATCTTGGTCTTAGTGTATTGATTTTGGTCCATATGTTTAGAACATGATCTTCTAAAAGTTTGCAGGCTACAAAACCCTTGATTTTGGACTTTAAGAGTGCATGTCTTGATATTGGGTGCCATGAATATAGTGCCAACAACAAGGAAAAGATGATCCCTATGTGTATGTCCTCTTTTAAACATAACAACTTGTTTTGGCCCTTGGGTGAATTTTCTTGGTTTCTTTTCATGTGTATATATCTTAAGTTTTTGGGTTTGTAACTCCATGAATTCATACAGCAGGCTGTCCAAACAGCCATGGTAATTTGAAACAGCTGCCACCACAGTGATCTTGATCCCTGTGTGTGTAACCTTTTTTAAAACTTAACAGCCTGCAGGCTCTTGGGTCTATATGTATGTTTATCTTGTTTTGGCTCTTGGGACTTGTAGACCCTAAGACCCAAGGTGTGTTGATTTTTCATGATGATGGTCCAAACACTTTACCACACCACAACCATGAACTAAAATGCAAAAATCTATATGTAACATTGGTCCTAACTTGGTTTATTCTTTTGTGCAGGTTTGGTATGGATGACCAACCACCACCTGGGTTCCCTCACCCTTCCCAACCTTCCAATCCTCCCATACCACAAACCACTATGCCTATCCCAACCAACTTAGCTAACCTACAACCATAGTTGCTAAGATCAATCCTCCCATGTCCTACCCCCCCTTAGAGCCATTCTATTCGGCCAAACAGGCCCTTTACCTACAGTTTTAACCCCAACACCCATCCCACCTACCATTCCCTTAGCCCAAACAGTCCCTTTAGCCAATTCCATTACCCAAACAGCCCATACACTTGATGTCCTAACACCAACAGCCCCTAAACCCACTGTTTCAACACCACCAGCCCCCACCTCTACTATTTTTCAAACCCAAACAGCCCCACCCCCTTCTCCTCCACCTAAACCTAAACCCAAAGCCCGTAGGCCAGCCACTAGATCCACAGAAAGACATGTCACCAAGCCAATGACCAAAGAGGAGGGTGATGCCATAGATGTGGAAACTTATGTTCCCAAAGGTTTGCCTAAACCTAAGCAAAGGAAGCCAAGAGCCAAACGAATGAAGATAAAGGATGAGGTTCAAGATGATGCACAACCCTCGGGAGTACCACCTACAGTTGAGCCACTCTCCCAAGGTGTTAGCAAGACAGAAAGCACAGAATTTGACATATGCCACCAAATCCCCATTGTAAGTCTTTCTGATACTTCATTACATGAGCACACACACACCTTTGATGCTAAAATTGATCACACCATAAAAAATGGGAGCCTCATGAGAGTCAAAGAATGCTTGGTGAGGACTCTCTCTTTGACATTGATCTCAATGCCTTTTTCATGGAAGAGGAGGGCCAAACTCACTTACTTGAATGGCCAACTTCCACCACTTCTTTGGATGTTATCACTCTCATAGATGCACACACATCACACCACCAATTTAATGACTCTCCCATGGTTGACTTGGGGATGGTGGATTTGACTTCACAGCACTACACTCCCCCACCTTTCACCATGGCATTTGATAGATTCAATAACCCATTCTATGCACTTCCCCCTTTTCCTTTCTACATCCCAACTTCCCACATGAACTTTGATGCATATGATGCCCTTATGCTCATACCACCCATCACTAGCACCTACACTGCACCACTTGTGAGCACTACCTTTGATGCCTTTCCAGACTTCCAGCCCACTTCCATCCCTTCTCCTGACATGTCTGGACAGAAGTCCAATGAGGATAGCAACCGGACCTCTAGTGACTCTGACTTAGTCCCTATTGAGAGGTTCTCCAAGAGGAGACGGGCTGAGTCTGAAGACTCTGAGTGGACTCCTGATGAGGACATTCCATTGTCCCAACTAAGGAGATCCAAAAGACATCAAGTAGCACCTAGCCCACCGAAAAAGAAAGCCCGCACTACACCAATGGATAGCCACAGTGAGAGCAGCCGTAGACCAAGAAATTTTCAGAAATTTAAGGCTTTTTAGGGTTTAGGTGAGAGAGGATTTGATAGGGGTTGTCTGGAGACCTATTCCTTTATACATGACATCGTTATCCAAAAGGGATGGGAGACCTTCACTGCTGTTAGAGAGCCCTATTTCCTCACATGGGTTCAAGAATTTTATGCATCAGTTTCTTCCACACACACTACCTCAGTTCATGTTAGGGGTAAAAAGATCTCTTATTCTCCACATGCCATAAATACTTTCTATGATTTGATTGCGCCTCCAGTATGTGAGTATCGCAGGTTGTTACATGACCACACTGATGAGGATTTGAAGATGGTACTGACTGTTGTAGCGGAAGAGGGAGCCACTTGGAAGGCTCCACCAAAAGCGCAGTCCGCTCAAATTTCAAACCAAGCTTTTGAAGAAGAATGCGGCCGTGTGAATCATTTCTGAAATATTCATTTCGCCCTACCACATACGACTCAAGCACATCATTGGACCGCATGCTTTTACTTTACTGTATTCTTGCAGGTAAGGCGGTTGATGTTGGGGGTCATCTCAGATGTCATTCAAGGATACACCAGGAAACCCACCGGACGGCTCTACTTCCCGGCATTGATACATGGATTAATCAAGAAGGCGAAAGTACCAGTACCACCTGGCAAGGCACTTACAACCAATGCACTACCCATCGAGTGCAAAACAATTGATCGGATCCTTAAAACCCCAAGAAATGAACCCGGACAGCCCTCACTTGCTCCTGACAACATCCACAAGGAGATTGATTTGATGCTTGAATTCCGTAGATTGAAGGAGAAAGTCACCGCATTAGAGACCACCTTGGAACAGAACGCCCAGACCCATCACACCACCATGGAGAGAGCACTGAAAGCCCATGAAGAGACACTATTGAAGAAGATGGAGGAGAGAGATGCACGGCTCATGGCCGACTTGAAGGACATGCTTGCCGGGATGTCTCGGCGCCCCGAGGACCATTGATGGCACATACTCCACACGAGTAAGCAGGTTTATCTATCATCCCTTTTAGCTCCAATTTACTTTTTCCATTATATTTTTTTCCTTTTTCTATGAGTGGGAATTGTCCGTGTCAGTCTTTTTAGTTTTAGATTTTTTTTTAGAAATGGAATTTTATGGCCTAAACTTCACTCTCACCGACTTGCGTTTATAGCTTGAGTAATTTAAAAGTGATGTGAGTTTGAGTGCTAATTTACATTACAATACTAGAACTAGCCAACTCTTTTCCGGGCTGCAACTTGATTTAAATTGTCACTACTTAGGATATGATCTAGGCCATCTCTTCTCCATAACCGGGCAAAGCCCTATACACTCCCCTTGCACCCCACTGAGCCACATATATAAATCACAATGGGGACATGGTTGTCTCTAAGTTGGGGGGAATTTTGTCAAAAAGAGCAAAGCTCTATCAAAGGGAAAAAAACAAAAAAAATAGAGAAAATGTTTAAAAAGCATTGGAAAAAAAGCAAAAATGCAAAAATAAAAAGAGAAAATGGCTACAAAAAGCCAAATAAATATTTATGTAAGAAAAAGGCAGAGTTATATGAGAGAGAAAAAGCCAAAGAGAGAAACCCGACAAGTCCTTTTGATCCTAATAGGTGACAATGTTTAAAAATCAGACGAAAGAAAAGTGAGGCTAGCCTATGGTATATAAATGTGGTTAGTACAAAACTTCCACTTTGATTTACGAAAAGCTATTTATAATAAGAAAGTGGTAGTTGTAAGTGTCGGTGCCCATTCTTTTCCATCTTATTTGAGTCTTTTATTTGTCTTTTTATGTTGTTCGGGGACAAACAACAATTCTAGTTTGGGGGTGTGACAAGTATCAATCTATTTGATACTTTTACACTTTTTCTTCACTTTATTTACTCATTTTATTTTCCCAAATTCTACAAATTGAGTCTTTGTTTTGTTTTTCTATCTTTTTATATTGGAGCTAAAGTAATGTGATAAACATGTTTACTTCTTGGATGTGTGCTGATTTTTGGGAAAATAGCCTTGTTTCTAGGTACTTGGCTGAAGCATGCTACAGTATATGTTGCAGGACGATCTAGGGGCATTCTTGAGAATAGTATGAAATCTTTTGAGGTCACTTCTTCCCTTTTTAGTAGCCCATCTTCTGCAGCTTTCAAGATCTCATAGAACTAATTCAAGATCTAATTTTTGGCATCTTCTAGGTGGTTTTGGCTTTGCCCATTGTTTTGTGTAAAAGGGTGGGTAAAAGCTTTTACTTATTGGATTTTATCCTCCCTTCCTCCACTATATAAAGGGAGGAGGCTTGGCTTTAGAGGAAAGCAATTTGGATGCAACAATCCTAGTAAAACACTTGATATAGTTTGGTTCTTTTGGTATAAAGTTGTAGTTGCAAGTATTCTTCTTCTTTATAATTCCTTTTTACATTTATTTCTCTTGTCATCTTTTCTTCTCTTAAGTTCTCCTCATTATGCTTTATAATTTATGCAATTAATATTAGTAGTTAAAATATTTTAAGTCTCTTTTACAAATCCATCTTTACATTTATTTCTTCCACTTTCTCTTCTTCCCTTGTGTTCTACTTATTATGCTTTATAAATTATAAAGTAGGCTTGAGAGAGTTACTTAGAATCGAGGAGACTCATTTTCGCTCCATATTGCTTATAAAAGGAATAGTTTGAGTCAATGTCGGGACTCCAGCCTTCCATAGAGATATGAGGGTTGGATCTATGACTGTGTGTCATTCTACATCTCGAGAGAGTACCTTAAAGAAGTTATTAGTTGTAAAGTAAGTCATTTATAAAGCATGTTATAAAACCATGATGTAGCATGTTGTCTACTTTTAAATCGGTTTAATATCTTAACGAATCCCTTCACCCTAAGCTTTCTGTTATTACTTGTTCACAACAGTAGTGTTTAATCAACTCACCACAAATATTTTCTCGAATTCACCATCTGAAATTATATCTTTATTTATACTATTAAAACGAACTTTTATTTCTTTTTCTCCGTCGACGATATTCGGTATTTTTACCACTTTATTACTTGTAAAAGACGATAGTGGGTTGATGAGTGTATACTTGCACTAGTCTCTATTTGTTAACAGTCTGAGAGATTTATTTAATATAATTCTCGTAACACTGGCCTTTTTACAAAATCATTAGATGAGAAAAGATTTATGTTTCTTGTCAGCAAGATGGGTATGTTGAATCTCACCACTTAAGGAAAATCATCTTTTCCAATAAGAGATTCTCAATATCTCAAGGTTATGCCAAAAGTAACCATCCTTCACAACCAGAGCCTCTGGTTGTATAGACCAGAGCTTCTAGTTACCCTTTTTTCTCCCCTATTGGTTCTAGGGGGAGTTTTTACTCATTTCACATCCCCTTGCATCATTTTAGGGGGAGTCATGCATATATCATAAACCCTTAATGATCCAAAATGAACCTATCATCTCTCTGGTTGTGCATCTCAAGCCAACCAGAGACCCTCTGGTTCCATACCTTGGTTCTTTTTGTTTGCGTTTTCAAAACTAGAGCCTTTGGCTCCTCTATCCAAAGCTTCTAGATCCCAAAAATGTTATATTATGGAGTAATTTATCCCTTGTATTCAACCAGAGCCCCTCTGGTTCCTTTTAAAGGGTATATTTTTATTCCAAGGGTTTAATATGATGACCCAGAGCCTCTGGTTCATCTATCCAGAGCCTCTGCCTCATCAAAACCCAACATTTCTTGATGAACTTGTTCATCACACCTAACCACAAAACCTCTAGTCCCCCCCCAAAAAAAGTCATGACCAACTAGAGCCCCTTTAGTTCCATGACAAATCTATTTTTTCCAAAAACTCATCTTTAATTGCAAACATTTTAAAGATTATACAAAATTGTAGCTTTTGTGACTAAAAACTATACAACATGGGTTTTTAGAAGATCAAAACTTCATAATTAGTATTTATCCTCCAATTAGATGAAATTTTAAATTTAAATATTTTTTTTGGGATTATTTTCTTGAGAGTTATCCTTTGGGATAATTATTATTTTCTAATAATTATCCCTAAATACCCCAAACGTTACCCTTCCACGTACCTGACACCACAAAAAGCATGTTCCCTAGAAACCCTCCATATTGCCCTCCCTTCAACCCCACGTTGACACGTGTCCCTACCCCACCTGCACCATTATGATCGTGAGCTGTCTTTACGGCTCACGATCACAAACCTTTCACCTTTTTACCCAAACGTCACCACCATCATCATCCCTTTCCTATTATTTTATTATTATTTTTAAACCAACCACTCGTCTCCTTCCTCCTATATAAAGCCTCCTTCCCCACCAAATACCCTTTTACGCCTTCTAAACTCTCTTAAGAACAAAAACCTACAAACCTGCAACTTACGACCTTGAAACCATGGTTTCATCCGCCTCACACGAATCCAACAACCACGACAGCCATGTATAATTGACTGGCGCAGACAGTCGAGCAATCGTTTCCTTCCCATTAAGCCCAACAATCACGCTATCGACTTTCGTCCTCAACTTTTTGAGGACATGTTCACCATACTAATCATGTTTTTTCAAAACTGCATTCTTCAATCGGCCCTCACCCTCTCCGACAACGAGGTTCCGATTGAGTATATTCAACAGTACTGGCAAACATGTGACTTCTACCTGGAAAACCGTGGTATCATGGGCGACATTGATGTCCCCAATGACATGGTTTGCTCGATTAAAATTTTCCGAGCAAAGATCTCCCGGGTCCTTTTCATTCCTACCCGACAAGAACTCGGGATTGCGTGTTTCGAAGACCCACCAACAAGTCACGACATTTTGCGTTTCATACAGATGTTGGGCTACAACCGCGAGCTCCGGAACGCCTCCGGCTTCAAGCAACAATACCTTCCACCCATGTGGAACGTATTTTTCAGCGTTCTCAACAGAGCTCTCACGTGCAAACTAGGGAGCATGGTCCAGGGCAACATCAACATTATGACCATCATGTATGGTCTTTTCTTCAACTTGCTGCTGGACTATGCCCTCTTGATCTACAACGACATCCACGCCGCCGTGGTGAAGAAGAATAAGTTAATGGCCACAAGGAAGCTGGTCACATCTGTGCTCTTTCCTCGTTTCCTTGCCCTCTTCATCAAGGATGCGATGAAAGTGCACAAATGCGATGCACCATTCACCCCTCAATATGTTATGAATGGTCATCGCCCCACCATCTCCAAAGATGGTTACCCCGCATAGAGGCCTTTGTCAAGGGCCATGTTAAGTGTCATTCCAGACACCTCCATTACCCGTAGGTCCTATGAAAGCTCTATGCTAGTCCAACAACCGCGACCAGCTACCCTAGAGCATATAGAGCCCTCCCCAGATACAAGCGATGGATCACAAGGTGAGAGGATTTCATCGGATGATGAATCTGATGATGATGACAGTCCTCCTACCTCTCCCGACCCTATGCCCACTTCTGTTCCATCTCCCCAACCACAACCCCGGGCAACCACATCTACTATCCCTGGCGACCAAGGCCAAAGGGATATTGAACAAGGACCGCCCAGTCTGATCCCTACCCAAGCAAGCCATCCATAGGCCATTCATCAGGTCTCTAGAGATGACATAGCTGAGGAACCTCACCATCCATCACCTCTCTCCCAACAGAAGGGTGATGAAGAAATAAGAGTAACTTCTTCTCAGGGCTCGACACTCCCCTCACACACAGAAGCATTTGTTGCTTCTGACTTTGAAATACCCATCGATCATTCAGAGCGGTCGCCCTTTCATGCACACACCCCCTCGATACTTGGTCTATCGACGAGGAAACACACGTACTTCTCTTCACCAGAATCTGAATTCGATGAGGAAGAAGCACATGTAGCAACATCTCGAGATAGTTTCTCTCTTGAGGGCTATCAAGGACGATATGGAAGTCCTCCCTTGCCTCCCTCTCCTCAAGGCATCGATGGAGGCGCCTCAGAAACAGAGGCTCAACCTACAACATCCGTTGCTGTAGGGGTTACTCCCGTTGCTAAGTTAGTCACAAAGGCCAAGTTCCAGGCCTTTGCTGACTCTATTCAGTGGTCCTTGGATGACCTTAAACTCAATATAGCGAGGATTGTTGAATCCACCCCCACCATTGACCTTTCATCAATTCAGCAATCCCTCGCGTCCCTCGAAGCTCAATCGAGGGACAATACCACGAGAATTCAGTTGTTCCAGCGTCTGATGGTCCAACAACACAACTTTCATGTCATCTTTAGGACCACCAGACATAACTCCATCAACGCATCCCTAGCCGCCCTCTCGGCACAAATAACCACTATCGATGCTTCCATCACCACCCTTACCACCCAAGTCACCAACATTGCCAATTCCATCGCCTCCCTACCCTCCACTATAATAGCCAGTATACCACAAACTGCCCCCCCTACCTTCCTCTGCAGCACCCACCCCCGATGAAGCCTTTACCTCATTTGATGCAGAGATACGAACCCTCATATCCTCTATCACCATACCACCTACTACCTCCACCTCCACATCCACCCCCCATGACGTGGTCACTCGGGCTGACCAACGCTCTCTAACAAAGGCATTGATCTCAAACTTCAATGAGATTAATGCCAAGTTCACATCAAGAACCATCAAGCCCACCAATGCCCTAAAAAGAGCCTCATGCAACAGCAAGAGCGCCACAACTCTCTCCTCCTCACGATGGAGAGAACGCGAAGGAGAGAATCGGTCAGGAAGTATGTTGAGTCGCAGAGGCTCAAGAAGAAGAAGAGGAGTCATGCCTCATGCTCCACCAGTTGCCCTCTCAAGAGGCCACGGCATGACGACCCAAACCAAGATGATCATGGTCTTGGTCCTCATGAGGGGGAGAATCCATCCATTACCTCGATGGAAACCGCAACACCCCCACCACCACAAGCTCAATAACCAACCTTCTAACCAACCAATGAAACAGAGGCGAGGGAACCAGAGGCTCAGCCCTCTGATGATGTACATAATGTACAGGTTCCCTCTGCAGACATTGTAAACCTATCACCACCAGCCAATGAGTCCTCACCAATTTTAGTGAGTTCTTCATCATCCTCTAATCAACCACCCTCTACCTCACCAGAACCAGTCATTCCCTTTACCCCATGACCAACACCACCTTCATCACCAAAACCCACTCCTATACAGTCAGAGCCCACACCCATACAACCAGAACCCATAAACCCTTAACCAGAAACTACATCCCAACCAGAACCACATATATCCCAACCAGAACCACAAATAAGCCAACCAGAACCACCCATTAGCCAACCTACCCAAACGGTGCTTGCAAATATACCCTCCTCCTCAAGGCAACCTCCATCCATTAATCGAGTGTAAGAAATCGTAGCAAAGATGGAGACCCTAAGGATACGTCCACCAGTGCCGCCAAGAGAACCTGTTATGATGGAGAACATCCATCAATACATCTATCATGATTGCGACGAGAAAATTATTCTTAATCCTCCCAAACTATCACCAGAATCGATGGACCTGCTCCGGCACAGATTTGTGAGACAGACGACACAACCACAAATCGTCTTCTCAAATGATTGAATCAAAACGGTCCACGATATCAAGACGCGGACATTCGTGAAAAGAGCCATGAAGTACATCGAGTACACCGTGGAACATGCACATGGGATGATATGCGTCTATCTCAATCCATAACACTTGATTGGCTTGTATGGCCACACAACTCAGCGTCAGGATTAAGGGATAAGGGAAGGGATGGCAAATCGAGCGATCATAGAGGCGATGGGGACCCTTGTAAAGTTCAGAGTGAAGAATGATTTCCAAATAGCTATGGAACTTGGCATCGATAGATTATCCTGCACGGCTCCAAATGAAGATTTCTCTGGACTGTAGGAGACGCGTTTTGCTTCAGTTTTAACTCAACCAGAACTTGGCTTGGTCTTCAAGAACGAGTACAAGACGAAGAAATGATTGAAATTTAAATTTTCTATCCTTATTTACTTCTGTATTGTATGAAACCATCTAATTTTCAGAAAATGAAAACTTTTGGTAAAATGATGTTTCTACTAGATTAGTCTTTGTTCTTTACAATTCATTTATGTTTCATAGACAAGTCATTGTTTATTTTTCATTACTTAAGGGGAGATTGTTAGAACCCATAATTCTTATTGTAAAAGTAATGAAAAATGTACAAGTATGGAAGTTCAGAGGACTGATGGAAGAATAGATGGAAAAGACTTAAGTGCTCAAGGCAAACCAGAGATGCGATGAATGGTCCATAGGTGCGATGAACAATGCATCTCCATCACCCCTCTGGTTATTAGGACTTAGAAGATTCAACAAGAGTTCAATCAGAGATACCTAAGAAAAGAAGAAACATAAAGACTCCTGGTTGAATAGACTACCTAGAAGACAGCTGGAGATGACTCATCAACAGCTGGAATCGGTTACACAAGGTAGTTAGAGATAACTTCTAAATTCTAGATAGATATCTTTTCCCTAGAATATCTCATAGATATCTTTTCCCTAGATTGTTATCTCTTAGACTAGATTACTAGTATAAATAGTTATCATGTGTCTTGTAAATAATTACTTTTCTTCTCGTCAAAGTTATTATAGTGAAATTCTTTAAAGCTTCATATTCTCTTGAATATTTTCTAAGTTGTTCTTCATTATTTTTCATTCATACGATAGATTTAGGTTTCATAACATAAATCTTCGTGTTATATTGTGTAATGTCCAAATCATACAAGATTAGAAACAATCTTCAAGATGAAGATTAAGAACAAGAGTAGAGAGAATTTTCACCAATCTTCAATGTATTTCTTGAGGGAATTTTCTTACAAAGATTAATGCTCTAATCAGATTAATTGCAGAACTAATTACAATTACAAAGCTAATTACTATTTATACTAAGAAAAGCATTAAAGCCTAACTATTACAAAGCATTATAAAAGGAGAACTTGAATACAACATTAACGCACATACTTGAACCCAACAATCTCCCCCTTTGGATTCAAGTTCGAACTCTTGTAAATCTTGTCTTTCTGAGTCCGAGCAGTTTCTCCAGCCTCCTCAGTGCATTCCGATATAGCAATTTTTCTTCAAGCAGATTCAAGGCATTAATCAGCAAGTACCTTTCCTTTGGACTCATCTTCTCTGACTCCGCAACTTTATCATTATTAACTCTCCTCGTATCCAGCGCCCGTCTCACCATTTGAATAGTTCTATCAGAAAATTTGTTCAGCTCACTAAACCTCATGAACTTCTTTATCCGACCCTCAGCATCGTATATCACCTCGAATTCCGGTTGTTCAAGAATCATGTAGAAAGGATAAGCTTCAATGTCTTCCAGCTCTTGATTAGGTCTCTTCAAATTGATGATTCTCTGATTATCTTCAAGTCCCATTTGGACATCAATAACCATAGACACTTTGACATGAGTGCGTATAAACCTTTTGATTGCATTAAGAGCCACAAGAACTGCTTCTTTTCTGTTCGTCATGTTTCGGATTTCGTGGTACATATGCTCCAGATCTTCTAAATACAAGTTTGAGAATTCAGCTTCACTAAACCTCCAGACCTTACCATCTTGTCATGTCACAGTGAATACCATATACCAGACTTTGAGAAGTCTTTGAACATCAATTTGTTTAATTGACACAACTCGATGTTTGGTCCAAACTTGATTGATCGGGAGACGCTTGGCTTTGAGGAAGTGCTTGTACTCCAAACGATATTCTTTGGTTTCCTTGTGGATACCAAGAATCTTATCAGCACTTAGAGCTTTGCGATGCCGGAGGAAGATGCCAAAATAGATCTCTTCAAGATAAGGCTCTCTGATTCTTGCCCTGTTATAGCTCGAAAAGTTAGCTCGAATTGCAAATAGCACATAATTCCTTGTAAATATCTCAATCGGGTCAAATGGCTCTCTAGGAGTTTCGGATACACCAGCTTCAACCGTAGTGGAGGGTTCAGGCAATGTCTGACGATCATCCTCAAATGGGAATACTGGGTCTTCTTCATTGATGTCAGCTTCAAAGTCAAAGTATAACCCAAATGATTCATCAATGTTATCTATATCTTCACCGAAATCCTGTTCTCCACCAGTTATGTAGCAAAGACATCATTAAAACCAACATTGGCAGACAAATCCAATAACAACCTTGTTTCTACCGTGGAGTCCGTCGGTTTTCAACCATTGGCTCGATCTATGGAATTGTCTCCAATACTTCATTATCTTCCACAATGATCGGCTTGGTAGTTCTTTCCCTTGTAGACTCAGGAACAGAACTTTCTACGTTAACGTCTTGAGTAGATGGCTCTCTTTCAACAGTTAGAGCTCGAGCAGACGACTCAACCACCCTTTGTCTTTTTCTCTCCCCCTCATGATGATCAAGATCATCCGGATCATCATGCCTTCTTTTGAGTGAGGTGGCCTGAGCTCGGTAAGTCTCTTCTAGAATAGATACCCATTCAGAAAGGGCATCAATTGAACTTTTAGGAACTTGGGTGTTTGATGTGATTAACTTACTAACTTTAGTGAAGCTAGAAGCAACCACATCCTGAAAGGCCAAAAACTCAGAGGCTCGAATTGTGGGGTTTTCATCAACTTGCTGTCTAAGGAGCCCAACCAAATATGCATCTTCCGCATTAGGGTTTTGGGATGACATCAGTTTAGCATATAGTAAGGATTTAAGTTCATCCACTGATTACTCTTGTACCATCGGAGGCTCAGGTACAGGCGGTGGTGATGGCGCAGATGGTTGATCTTCTTCTACTTGCTCATTCCCCTTCAATAGTCTTTTGAGACTAGCAATCTGAGCATCCATGTTGTCTTGAGCAGCCTTTAGAGCGCCGTCCAAATATTCCCTTGACACAAAGTCTAGTAAAATAACTCCTGGATGACTTAGATTACCAGTTGAGACAACAATTGAGTAAATTGTTATGCCTACGTTCAGTGTAGGCAAAGTTGTAGCACTAGTAGGACTTTCGACTAGTCCTTATGGGAGGTCAATTGACACCACTCTAGTCGTTCTGGCGAGTTCACTAAGAAGCGCAATGGGAGCAACAGATGCTCGAGACTCTTGTGTACCTAAGTGTATCGGCTCTAGACTCGAGGTGCACAAAATCGAAGTCGTAGGCTGGGACAACGACCTACTTGTTTCAATATCTACATTCTCCAAGTGAGAAGTAGATAGCATATGTGCTAAGTGCCCATGTTGAAATGAAACAGCTGCTTGTTGAGAACCAATTGAGTGGTTGGGTTGGGTGTGCAAGTGCATAGCTGGGCTAGCTATGTCTTCTTCAATATCAACATTCAACGGATGAATGTCGATAGCAGATGTGGGTGCTCGGCTATGTGTTTCAGCTAGGAAAGGAGCTTGATCTTGATTTTGTGCTCCACTCTCACACTCACCATATGTTTCTGCTTCCCTTCCACTCAAGCTCTCAACATTTTCAACTTTATCTCCTCCTTCTACTGGAGTATCTGACAAGTCTTCCAGCATACGATCATAGTCATCAGGTCTGGCTCCAAAATCATCAACATTAAACGATAGAGAATGCAGACTTGGACAAGTTTGTGGAGCTTCAAACTTTGGAAAGATCTCATCAATATTATCAACCACTGCTCCTATTTGAATATTCTGAGAAAGAATCGGTTGAGCAGGGTTGTCAGCATCATCATCATCATCATCATCATCATCATCATCATCATCATCATCATCATCATCATCATCATCATCATCATCAT